>NC_087252.1:997500-1297500 GCF_037042905.1 Lytechinus pictus
TTGTGCGAGTTAAAGTAGTTTTCAAAATCAGCACTGCTACTATATTGAATCGCGTGATGCAGGTGAGACGGCCAGAGGCATTCCACTTGTTTAATCTCCAATATTGCAATATTTTTATGCGAAACTAAATTTAATGATACCCTACCATGAGAACATAAAATTGGGTATAAAAGAAACCTACCTGTCTTCATATCTTTTAAAATATTATTTTCCCAAAAAATACTGTGTGGACCTAACCCCTTTTGCAACCAAACTGAAATGGACCTAATCCCTTTTGAAAAAAAGGTGATTTTTCTTTGCCATTCTAGATCACATTTTAATTAGAATTTCAACTTTTATTTGGTATCATCTTATAGAGCTACTAAAAATCTATACATTGAGACAAACAAATCAAATTTGATGAAATATGGACCTAACCGCTTTTGCAAGTGAGCTCTTCATATACGGTTCAGAAAGCAGTATTTAAACAGACTTAGGGATGATTGCATTTCGTCTTTAGAATCATTGGACCTTTCACACGCTCACTCGAAAACTGTGATTTGAACGGAATGGAACTGGAATTCACCTCAGGGAGTAGAATTTGAATTCGTGATTGTGATTACCGTTCGTGATTCTAATCATGTTTTAGTAAGGTTTCACACGTGCTAGAAATTCGTCATAAGCCTTATTTTTCGCTGCACAGCAAAAACTGTGGTGTTAACCGGTGTACATAGAGGACCACACCAGTTATTTTACACCGGTGTTAAATTGGTGGTGTTAGTTTTACACCTATAGGTGTTATTACAACACCTATGGTTGTTACATTTACAATCTTTGGTGTTATGTTCAATCTCTAGGGTGTTATTTTAACACCTCAGGGTGTGGTCCTCTATTAACACCAATTGGTGTCACTTTTAACACCACAGTTTTTACAGTGTGGAATCATCATTCAAATTAAGTTTTTTTAACCGTGTGAAAGGGCGGATAGTGATTTTTTTTCTCATCGGATTGATAATACAGTTAACTAAAATTTAAAGATTTTGCCAGTGTTTTATTTGAGGGATTGATAGGAATTTTAGCTCAGCATTCTGACCCCATGAGACCCAATGTATTGGCTCAAGTCTTGACTGCGTATTTCGATACACTGCAAAAAATCCGGTACTGATTTAACACCAGCCCGGAATCTATATAAAATTATGTCCACACCGGCCAGAGAAGTATTGAAACAACACCAGTTTGGAATCAAACCGATGCTGTTTTAATACTAATTGATGTTGTATAAACACCTATCTGGTGTTAGACCAAAATCAAACTGGGCCCTTGTTTAAAACTTCTCTGGTGTGGACGTATATAGATACCGGGCTGCACTGTAAAAACTGTGGTGTTAAAACTGACACCAATTGGTGTTAATAGAGGACCACACCCTGAGGTGTTAAAATAACACCCTAGATATTGAAAATAACACCAAAGAGTAAATGTAACAACCATAGGTGTTGTGATAACACCTATAGGTGTAAAACTAACACCACCAATTTAACACCGGTGTAAAATAACTGGTGTGGTCATCTATGTATACCGGTTAACACCACAGTTTTTGCTGTGTGGTGTTAAATCAACACCGGTGTTTTTGCAGTGTATACCCAACTTTCAAAAATGCCATTTCAGAATTCCGGTCTGATTTCCGACACTAAACGTTTTTTTTTTTCGTTTGGCCTATTTTAATGTCAATGTAAATTTAAAGTGAGGAGCATGAATTTCACTTGAAATGTTGAGGTCTTAAGAAAAGGGAGACAATTGGATTTAAAAAAAAAGTTGGTTTGAAAAGGTATTACACAATCTTACTGTAAATGTCACATTCGCATGCTGCTTACAAATAACAAAGAAAATTATGATTTTGAGACGAATCTGAGGGTAGCCTATAGAAATAGTCTAGATCCGGACGTTTGTAGTTATTTTTCGAAAACCCTACACTCACTCACTCACCCCGCGGACAGAATACTGTGTGAGATGAAAGAGTGTAGGTTTTTCCAAATAAATGACTACTAACGTCCGGATCTAGACTAGTAGAAATATTGAGGACACTGCGGGAATTTAAACAAGGGAAAAAATGGGATGGGATCTATAGAGAGAGGGGAAGACATGGAAGAGAAAGAAAGATATGGAGAAAAGAAGCGAGAAATGAATGATAAGAGAGAGAGAGAGAGAGAGAGAGAGAGAGAGAGAGGGGGGGTGGAGAGTGGAAGAAAGGGTAATAAGCGGGGGGGGGGGTGGGGGTGCGAGGGAGAGAGGAATAAGAAGAGCAATATGTAGAATGGAAAAGAGAATTAAAGAGATAACGTGGAAACAGTAAGAGTGAGGGGGGGGGGGAGAGATGGGAAGACTGAGAGTGAAAACCGAAGGGGATGTGGGATAGCGAAAGGAAGAAAAATAGCATTTTGGAGAATATGGAAGAGGAAAATAAATAAAAGGAGAGAGAGGAGGGCCGGGGGTAATAAGCAAAGGCCTGTGGCGACAACTGGGCATTTTAATAGGAGGGGGGGGGGGGGGAGCAAGATGCCGATATGCATCTTTATCAACAAAAGTATTTTGTTTTATAAAGACTGCATTCCTCCCCGTCGTCCTTTGACACTCAAGGACGATTTGCTTTGTTAATGCAGTCTCAGAATAATGGTGTTTTTTAATAAGAAAAAGTGAGGGCTGAGGAGATATCTTTCAGTCTCTGAAACCCTTTCAATTCACTCATCTGAAGGTTTTCAATTCAATTCGATTCAAAACAACATTCACTGCATTCAAATCCGTTAACTTTTCCTTTTTAGGGTCCGTAAGTGTATATATCACTGCTGTGTGTGGGCCCTACAAGCGGAGCAACCACAATATTGCCTTTCCATTTCTATATGTTGATTAAAATTCGCAAAATCTATTTCAAAAGACTGCCCATAAAATAAATTTGGCATTCTCCTCAGAAAGCAGCTTTTGTAGTAAATCTAAGATACGATTCTTCGTGTTTTTTTAATACTTTTATTATTGATGAAATATTTTGTAAACCTTAAGATGTATTACGCGCGGGACGCGCGTTTCCGTTTTACACCCTGGCGAAGGCATTTTCCGGGAAAATAGCCACAAAGCGACTAGTGAAGAGTCTACGTCTACGTTTGTTTACATAATCAGCTGGGCGCGCGATCCAAAAGTCCGCACCGAAGATATCCGCAGAACATTATGAAATGCAGCTGAGCTTATAGACCAAAAGCTTCAGTCTCTGTATTTTGGTTGTTCCGCTGAACTATATACGTTGGCTTCATGATTTTTTTTTTTACTTTATCGCACATGATCGTTTATATGAATGAAAACGATTAATAGCTAAAATATTGAACAATAAAACACATAATTACTTTTTTTCATATTATATCTATCATATCTGTCTATCCACTATCTATGTTATAAATCAATCTATGGAACTACATGATATATCTATCTGTTATTTTGTCTATCTACTCTGTCTCTCTCATTCTCTATCTACCTATCTATCTGTCTATCTATCTATCCATCTAACATCTATCTCTCAAATTCTCTATCTATCCATCTGTCTCTCTTTTATTTCTCTCTATCCATCTATTAATCTACTCATGTGCAATATCAACACTGCTTCGACTTCCTTCGGGAGTCTATTTCTTCAGCTCTACTTTTCCCTTTTTTGTGCTCGATTCGATTCAATTACTATACTTTATTTACTTGTTACCATTGTTAAATGTCTTGTATTGCATAATGAGTTTTTTTTCTGAAGGTTGCCTCCTATTCTCTTTCAAATTCCACCTCTTGCTTTCCCTTCTCTTTGTCTTATCCCAATTTCTTTCCCTTCTCTCACCTCTTTCTTCTTAATCTTTCATTCCACTTTTTTTCTTCTTTGGTGACACTTTGTAGTACTTTTGGCCTTTTGTATTTATTTATGATACATTTCTTTTTCATCTGTATGAATTTGTATTGTATTTGATATTTATTTATAATGTTTACTTTATATTTTGTTATGATTCTATTTGTATGTAAACATTCACCTATTTCAGTCTTTGACTGCTTGTGATTGTATTTTGATAGTTTTTATTGCAATAAAATCCAATATATATATATATATCTCAAATTCTCTCTATCTATCCATCTGTCTGTCTTTTTCTCTCTCTCTCTATCCGTCTATCTATCTCTCGAATTATCTCTATCCCTCTATCTGTCTGTCTCTCAAATTCTCTCTCTCTCTATCTATCTATCCATCTGTCTGTCTTTTTCTCTTTATCCGTCTATATATCTATCTATGTAACTACAGTATAAATCTATCTGTTAATCTTCTCTGTCTCTCTCATTCTTTATCTATCTAACATCTATCTATCTTTCAAATTCTCTATCTCTCTCTCCCTCTATCTATCTATCCATCTGTCTGTCTTTTTTTCTCTCTTTCTCTATTTCTTTTTTTCCGTCCATATATATATCTATCTATCTATCTATATGATCTCTCCATCTCTCAAGTTCTCCCCCTATCTATCTATCTATCTATCTATCTATCTATCCATCTCTCTGTCTTTCTCTCTCTCTACTTCTATATCTTTCTATCTATCTATCTATCTATCTATTTATCTATCTATCTATCTATAACATCTCTCCATCTCTCAAGTTCTCACCCCCATCTATATCTATCTATCTAAAAAGTCTCTCTGTCTTTCTCTCTCTCTCTCTCTCTACTTCTATCTATCTATCTATCTATCTATCTATCTCTCTATCTATTTATCAGTCTTCTATATCTATCTTTCGACATCTAAGTGTATCAATCCATCAAACTTCAATTTTCTTTCTATTATATGTATCTGTTTATTTTTATTTTGTCTGTCATTCTATTCATTTAGTTAATAATTTATATTTAGAAAACAAACTTTTTCATAATTTTTCATTAAAAAACCGTAACTGCAAAAGCATGTTCGGATTTCACTCATATGACTGCTCTCTGTACATGAAGTGCCGAGGAACTCTATGCTCTGATCAGTATGTGCAGATTCCAAGCGGTGGTGTGGGACTCGCCTGTGTCGCACGCTGCAACCAGCGACGCGTGTAGACTCTTCACTAGTCGCTTTGTGGCTATTTTTGCGGAAAATGCCTTCGCCAGGGTGTAAAACGGAAACGCGCTTACGGCGCGGACATAGCAGTGTAATTTTCTCTACAAATTGATCCTGTATTTTTGTTACTCCGTCTTTGTCTTTCAGCTCCAGTGAGTAGGTTCTTGATGAAACATTTTTCCACACGACAGGTTTTCATCACCGGAGCAATAATTGGTAGTTCATCCTACATAATAGCTTCCTTTTCATCATCAGCTTTGCAATTTGGAATTTTTTTGCTCTTATCAGGTAACTACATAACAAGGGTATTATTCTCTCCGTTTAGGCGTTTAGTAGGGAGTTTGCGCACTCACTGAACAGACGCTTTCTATATCGCAGAGATATCACGCCCTCTACGTCCTCGTCAGGTGCTTCATCCCTGCTTTTTGTCAAAGCCCTTCAATGAAAAAATCTATCGAAAATCGGTGGATCAAAACAACAATGTCGTCCTGGACTCTGGACAAATTACTTTTTTGCACTTTTTCGTCCCGTCTGAATCTTCGGACGATCTGTTGTCCTGGTCCACCAACTTTCGACAAAAGCTTCTTACATGTACATTTTTATTTGACTTACATTTTCAAAGGAATTGGTGCGTTATAGAAAGCGTCTGCGTCGTGATCGTTGCGAAAAAAATACGCTAGTCTGATCTTTATCGGTCTAATTCTTGTTCTAGAGCCATTTTATCTTTGTTCTAACGGCCATCTAGCCAAATCAATTGCACTGTGAAAAATGAAGTGCTATTTAGCAGTCAATATACAAGCACTGTAAGTGCTATAAATGAGCACTTCCTTTTACAATTTTTTTAATATGTCTACTTCTTCTTGCCACCTAATAAGTCTGAATGTAAGAGGATTAAGGAACAAACATAAACGCAGTCAAATATATAGATGGTGTAAACAACAAAAAGTTGATATATTGTTTTTGCAAGAAACCTACTGGACTGAGGAACTTGAAACCATTATTAATATGGAATGGAGAGGAAAATGTTTCTTTTCACATGGTACCAATCATTCTTGCGGTGTTGCTGTTCTTATAAGTGACAAAGTTGTTTTCACAAAATGATGGAAGAACTTTACTCCTTGATGTAATGATAGAAGGTAACAATTATGTTTTAGTCAATGTCTATGCACCTACTGAAAGAAAAAAGAGAGAACATTTCCTACTGAAAATGCAAAAGTGGTTATCTCCTTATGATATTTCAGAAAACAAAACCCCTTTTATCTTAGGTGGTGACTGGAATTGTATATTGGATACAAAGAAAGATGTTCAGGGTAGTCAAAGTTCATACTATAAAACACCACAAAAATTAATTCAACTTTGTAAACAAAAAAGATTGATAGATATTTGGAGAAAGACCCATTTAAATACGAAACAATTTACGTGGAGAAATTTATATTTGAGAGTTGCATCAAGATTTGATTATTGGTTAATAAGTAAAAACCTGCAAGCAAAGGTCACATCAACTGATATAAGACCCTGCTTTAAAGCAGACCATAATGCTATTTCTCTCAAATTGACGACATCAAATATTTTAAAAGGAAGAGGATGTTGGAAAATGAATACAGAGGTGTTAAAAGAAAAGTGTTTTAAGAAAAAATTAGATTATTAATTAATGATATTTTAGAAAGTACAAATTTATCTCCTATGCATATATAGGAAAATATATAGATTAAAGCACGTAAATTCATACAGAGGTATTGTAAAAGCAAGGCCTGCAAAAAGAAGGATACAAAGACTATTTTAGAAAAAAGATTCGCTGAACTCCAAAGAAAATTTGATGTTGACATTGATTTCAGTGAACAGAAAGAATACATCTGTATAAAAAAGAATTGGAACAAATATATGAAAGAGAGTGTAAAGGTGCTGCTATTAGAGCAAGAGTCAGGTGGTTAGAAAAAGGTGAAAAGTGCACAAGTTATGTTTTAGGTTTAGAGAAATACAATTAAGAAGAAAAATATATTACCCAATTGCTATCTGTAAACAAAGATAAATATTGTACTAAACAAACAGAGATATTACAGGAAGTCGTAAAGTTTTATTCATTGTTATATAGAAAATCTGATATCGATAAAACTGAGAGAAATAATTACTTTAACTCAGTACATGTTCCAAAGCTGAGTGATGAGGGAAGAAATAAATGTGAAGGATTGTTAACAAGTGCCGAATGCAAATGTGCTGCTTTTTCTATGAATAAAAACAAATCACCTGGTCTGGATGGTATTCCCATAGAGTTTTACCAAACCTTTTGGGACGACATCAAAGATATTTTATTGAGCGCTCTTAATGAATGCTTTACAAATGGAGAAATGTCTGAAAGTCTGAAAGCTGGTCTTATTACAATGATTTGTATGAAAGGAGACCATAGATATCTAGAAAACTGGAGGCCAATCTCGCTTTTAAATTGCGATTATAAAATAATGGCCGCACGATTGCAATCGGTTATTGGACAGATCGTTAACGAAGAACAAACTGGTTACATAAAACATCGCCTGTCTGCCTCCAATATACGTCTTACAATCGATGTCATTGAATTTATGAAAAGCAAATATTTAGATGGTGCTATAATGATGGCAGACTTTTCTAAAGCTTTTGATGTAATAGATATCAATTTTGTGTCCTCATGTCTGGAAAAAATGACTTTTGGAAATAATTTCCAGACATGGATAAAAATATTGTACACAGATATTCGAAGCTCTAGTATTAGTAAATGGCTTGATATCAGAGCCCTGTTCAATGCAAAGGGGAATCAGACAAGGTTGTCCACTTTCAGCATTACTTTTTGTCCTTGCAGCAGGATTTATGTCTAAAAAAATAAGAAATAATGAATACATAAGAGGAATACCTGTTTTGAAACCAGAAGATAATTGTGAGGTTAAAGTACTACAATATGCTGACGATACCCTGTTCTTTGTGTTAGATAAACGATTACTAGAATTGATAAATGAAGAACTTGAGTTATTTGGGAATGTAGCAGATCCAAAACTTGATAAAACTAAGACAGTAATTATGTGGGTGGGGAGAAGTAACTCCAAATGGTCACTCAATGATATTGGTTTATCATGGACAGATATTCCTACAAAATTCTTAGGGTCTTACATCTCACCTGATATAGAAAAAGCACATAAAATGAACTGGGAAAATAAACTAACGAAATTGCAAAGATTATTAGATAATTAGAGAAAAAGAAAGCTTACTCTTTTTGGAAAAGTAACCATTGTCAAAACTCTAGGTTTAAGTCAGTTAGTACATATTCTCATGGTTGATATTATTCCTGAGAAAATGTTAAAAGACTGAATTCTTTAATGTATACTTTTATTTGGCAAACAAAGATTGAAAAAGTGAAAAGAACTATAATGACCAACAAACTGGACAATGGAGGGGTCAACATGATTGATCTTTATACCCAAAAGTTGAGCTTTCGACTAAAATGGCTGGGGCGCACTCTTGCGTCTATTAAAGGAATGTGGTGTAAATTCAGCCTTTATTGGTTTAATATTTTAGGTGTTTTGAAACTACTCCTTAATTCAGACTTTGATGCTTGGAATATAAAACATATATGCAAGCACCATCTTCCAGTCTTTTACATTGAAATATTACAGGCCTGGTTAAAGATAAAGAATAATGCTTGTTTGAAATATCACCCGAAAGTACATGGTGTACAATACGAAATTTTGTGGCACAATAAAAATGTAACCTTTCGCAGCATCACCCTATTTTTTGAAGGATGGTATGAATCTGGGATAGTATTTTAAAAAGATATTCTCAGGAATAGAAATTTCTTACCTACAATGGAGATTAATTCCCTTCTTAAATCGCAGAAGAGTAAGCAAAGATTGATATTTGACTACACTTTATTACGTCAGGCTATCCCTCAAATTTGGATAAATGATATTACAACACATTGTACCAACCGCAATAATAAACCTTCATTAGAGTTTCCCAAAATAGATGTAGGGACAAAAAATCAAATAAAAAATATTCATGATATTTCAAGTAAACAATTTTATAGACTATTATCCTTAGATTTATCGAGCACTAACAGATAATATGGTCACCATTAGATTGGACAAAAACCTTTAAAAGAAATTTGTGTCACTGTAAAGAAAATAAACTGAAAGAATTCAATTTTAAGGTTATATATAATTTATCGCCAGTAAGAAAGAATTTGTTTAAATGGAATGCTGTAACAGATGGGAGATGCCCGCATTGTTACGTGGACGAAGATAATGTACATGCTTTCCTTGAGCGTAAGCTAAATAAGAGATTCTTTTCTTATTTAATGTCGACCTTCAAATAACAGAATTGCATTTACTTAAGGCTCACAAAGAAACCGGACTTGATTCTTTTCTTACAATTGCTTTTTGGTGCATTTATAAATGTATACTTATAAGAAACAAAACAGGAAGATTGTCGAGAACTAAATTTTGAATATTTGCTTGAAAAAAAAAATGTAAACATGTGATGTGATTTTGAATGTTCAATTATGTATATAATAAATGCCCATGGTGGGTTTTAAAAAAAAAATGAGCACTTAATTTTTTTAAAAGAATTTTGTCTAATTTGCAAAAAACGCAATAACTATTTCGCCTTGCCAACTTAGTCTATATGGTTGGATGAACTATTTATAAACCCAATTTTCATTGTAGACCTGAAATAGTTATATGAGTGAAGAAAGACGTAAATCATGAAGAACACATGGATTTTAGCTAGGGATATTGATTTTAGGATATCCTTTACCTTTTTGAATTGCTTCCTTGCCCAAAACAAACTTAATAGAGCCCCCCCCCCCTCCCCACACACTGAGGCCAACGTGATGATATCTGCTTTAAACGGAGCTGTGGTTCAAATGAAATGGGTGAGGCTTGATTTTCCTTCTGCTAATCTTTTTCAAGCTTGGGAAAAATGTGGATAGACAAGTAAAAAATGAAATGTGAAATGTTAACCAACTTTAAATGATAAAACCTCAGTAACAAATGGCGGAGGTGACTGAAATAAACTTATGTTTACATTCAGTTATGCCCTCAGATCCAGCTGGCACAAAAAGGTAAAGGTTGTGCTAACCTAGAGTTCAAGTGTTAATTTGGGCAGCAAAGTTGTTACAAAATGTTTAAATGCATCTGTTTGATTTCAGTTGGCTAAAATGCAAAAGAAATGTATGATCGATGTACCGCACGGTAAGTTTGTATTAGCATTTTTCCTTGGCACAGCGTGGAATAGAGTATTTCTGCGAGTTTTACAAATTAAAATGGACAGTGCTCACTCAAGTGTAACATTCTGTCAAAATTGTTACTTTTATTTGATAGATGAGACCCAAACCCAAGAATACATGAGAAAAAAATATCAAAATGTTGTATAATTTTCAATTCCCAGGACGTTTGAAAGTGTAACTATTTATTGATATGCACTGTGTGTTTATACGTATATACATATATTTATATATATATATATAAGATTTACCATGATCTGGATCCATTACTTGAGAGAATTCAGCTAACCCTGTTTTAATTGTTTACCAATATGGCACAAAATGCTTTGTTAGGAAGCCAAATCAAAAGAAGTTTATTTACTTTATTAAAACCGGGTTGGTCGAATTTGCCTCTGCCATAAGAAATATTTCTTCACTTCAGGTACCGGCTACAGCTTGGTGGCGTTTCCTGCTCATGCATTCCCGGTTCAGTACTTCCCAGATAAATTCGAATTAGCTTCCAGCATCATCGCGACAGCTGGAGGTCTCGGCATGATGGTGCTCCCTGTCATAGCGGAGCAATTTAATCGCATCTATGGTTGGCGGCAAGCCATGTTACTTCTTGGTGCTGTCAGCCTACACAACATCCCCATCGGCGCGTTGGTGAAGACAAAGGAAAGTACTTCCGGGGCAAGGACACCGTCACCGAATGATGATGATGTGGTGCACCATGGAAATGAATATTGTTCTACAAGTGTCTCGGAACCACTTTTAAAGTCAACGTCAGTCGACTGTCAAGCTGAAACATCATGTGGTGAGTCATCGAGCGGCTGTAGAAGAGATGATTATGATGGAGATAATCACTTGAATGCACTAAGTAACACCAAACCGAATACACAGTCAAAGGATACTTCAAACCATCTCCTTAAATATAATAACTCTAAGACATCGAATGTGATTTCCAATTCAAAGACAATTGTCACCGAAAAAGAGACGGGTAGTGTCAACAACAGCTTACAAGAATCACTCTGGCAATCGTTGAAAATTCTTACAGGATTTGACCTGGTGGAAAAGAAGCCAGATGTTTTGAGTAGTATATTCGCCATACTTACGCTAGGCATGTCTTACAGTGGTTGGATTATATTTGTCGTGCCAAACGGCATCGCCAAAGGATATCCACTGGAAACGTCGATACTTCTTGCAGCAGTCGGGGGAGGATCCAATATTTTTGGACGTTTCATCATAGGGTTCGTAAGCAAATGGCAACTTTTCTCAAATCAAACGCTATTTGTTATGTTATGCGTTGTGTGTTCCGTAGCATACGCAATGAACATCTTATCAACTCATTTTTGGACCTTGTGCGTTCTGGCGGTCATAAATGGAAGCACATTAGGTGCTATGACAACAATGCTATCATTTCTTGCCAGGGATGTAGCACCTGACGGGGACGTAGAGGGCGTGATATCTCTGTTTCTTGTTGCTCTAGGAGGAGGTCTTCCTCTCGGTGGCTATGCTGTTGGTAAGATACTCGGACCCCCTTCTCATAATTCATTTAAATGCAAATATTAATTATGTGTGTGGGTGGGTGATGAGAGCGAGCGCGTGCTTGTGTAGGTGTGGGGGTGGTAATGTTTTACATTCGTCCATTTCAAAGAAAAGGAACTCTGGTGCTCTGTTCCGATCTCATAACATAACATCTCTGCTCCTGATTACAACTACCAAATTTGATTACTGTCTGGCAAAAAAATGTATCTAAAGCAAAAAGTTTTAACAGATAATCATCATCTACCGTTATTTTTTGCTAAATCATTTTACCTCGTTTTGGTATCATGTTTTCAGGTTGGCTATTTGACAGATCCAAGTCCTATGACGTGCCTTTCATGTTTCTTGGGTCGGTCGGCCTTGTCTCAGCCTTTTTTATCATCATCCCAAGCATCCCCAATACGTGCTGTTGTGTCTACCAGTCAATCTGTAACGCCGTCTTCACGAAATGAAATTCGGAAGGTTCCAACTGCTACAGCTTTTTCTGATACGACACTACAAAAACCATTGACTCTTTTTCCGTAAAATAATATCTACATGTATACTACCCCTACTACTACTACTACTACTACTACTACTGCTGCTGCTGCTGCTGCTGCTGCTGCTGCTACTACTACCTCTACTACTGCTACTACTACTAATACTACCACCACCACCACCACTACTACTACTACTACTACAACTACAACTACAACTACTACTACTACTACTTCAACTACTTCTACTACTACTAATACTCCTACTGTCACGTGGCGAGTGATTTTTTTTATTATTTACCTACTGCTGCTTGACACAAAATAAGGAATACGTAAAACTGATGAATACGGTTATCAAAATATTGAATCAAATCTCTTAAATCATTATTTTGTTTCCTTTTGATTTGTTTTACAATAATTGTACATGAAAATATACAAATTGCTTATATAGCGCTCAACATCAAAAGTCTCTAAGCGCTCTTCATATGCAGCGGAACTACCCTGGCTTTAGCAGAGCAGCGGTTACGTGTTCAGCGTTTTTAGGAATAAATTCCTGCCAGCTAGGTTACCTCACCCATTTACCTCACCTGGGTTGAGTGCAGCACACTGTGGATCAATTTCTTGCTAACACAAAAACTGCATTTATACCAGCTACAGTCATTCTCACTTTTGGACATGGTAGATGTACTATACAAGTGCTTCATGGACCCTCCAGGACATTTTATACTTTGGCCGAGTCAATGAATAAGATGTAGGCCTAGTCTAAGTAAAACTCGTTTGTGTGAGTGTGTGAGTGGGGAGGGTTGTGAGGGTGTGTGTGTGTGTGTGCGTGGCTCACATATATGTCATGAATTTTGTTTTCTATTATTTGTTAATTTCATGTTTATGTTCTTTCCATGTCTCATCTGGTTTTGAATATGTTACTATCAAATCGTTTAAGCGCGTAAAATACTTTCGCTCCCGGATTTTATATTATCATAATTCCGTGGCCATCTTTCAAACAACAATATACCAGGCACATAATCAAGTCTTTTTTCGTCTTTTATTGTCTGGCGACGTTGAAACAAATCCCGGTCCGAACTATAAATTCCCTTGTGGTCATTGCAAGAAACCCGTTAAAAATAACCAAAATGGACTGTTGTGTACCACTTGTCAAAAGTGGTATCACACTAAATGTCTTGAGATCTCTTTAAAGGAATATACTAGGCTGTATCAAAACCCAAATGAGAATTGGATATGTTTAACCTGTTCATTGCCGCCATTTTGTGACTCCATTTTTACACAATCCTTGATTGATGTTCAACCCACCTCAACAGTTAATGCACCTCCTATCCCTGAATTTAACACACCTAGTGGAATTGATAAGGCTGTTTTATGCAAATCATTTAATGATATATTTAAAGCAAAAGGGTTGCATTTCGTTCATTTAAATATCAGATCCATTTTATATAAAATTCCTGAACTACGCGTCCTTCTCTGCGAAAGTAGAATTTCAGTAATTGCAATTACTGAAACATGGTTGAATTCGTCCATAAATGATGAAGAAATTTATATCGATGGTTATTCTATATTAAGACGAGATCGTGCAGGCGACCATGGTGGTGGGGTCTGCCTTTATATTAGAAATGATATTGCATTTAATCTAAGAGAAGATCTTACACCTGATGGTATTGAATCATTGTGGATCGACATTCTATTACCACATACAAAGCCTATTACTTTAGGTGTAGTCTACAGACCCCCGAGAGACAATCACTTTATTGATTCTCTCCCAGATATATTGGACATATTAACAAAAGATGATGAGGTTATACTTTTAGGGGACATGAATATTTGTCTATTACAACAAGCGGCACTGACCAAAAGATACAAGAATATTTTGAATTTATATGGTTTGAGCCAACTTATAACAAAACCCACCCGAACTACACCTACCACTTCTTCATTAATAGACCATGTAATTTGTAGTAAAGAAGAAAATATTTGTCAAAGTGGTGTTTTTGAAATTGGCTTAAGTGATCACTATTTAACGTATTGTTCAAGGAAACTTATCAGGCCTGTATTCGGGCAGCATAGAACTATAAGCATTCGATGTATGAAAAACTATTGTGAAAATGATTTTAATTTCGTTTTATCTCAAATCAATTGGTCTGTTATATTTGAATGTAATGAAGTAAATATTGCTTGGTCACACTTCAAAAGTATTTTCATGTCAGTAGTTGATAAGTGTGCACCTCTAAAACAAGTAAGAATTAAGCAAAGAACAGAAAGATGGATGAACAGTGAAATTATTGGTTTGATAAGACAACGAAATATAGCTTTCAGGAAAATGAAAAAGGATATTGGTAATTTAGAACTCGAAAGGAAATTTAAACTATTGAGAAATGTGGTACAAAGGAAAGTGAGGAAAGCTAAAGACGAATTTTTCCAAAATCAAATTGAAGACAATAAACATGATTCTAGGAAATTATGGAAGAATCTCAAAGAGTTTAAAAAACAAACAAAAAAATATTCAGAAAAGTGTTATTAATATTGAAGGGGAATTATGTCATGATAATCTAAAGATAGCCAACGAATTTAACAATTATTTCACAACAGTGGCCGATAAATTAGCTTGTGAGCTCCCCATTACGGACAGAAGTGAGTTTGGGGCCGACAGTCCTAATTAAAAAAAAACTATACGACAATAAAGGTATACAAAGAGGCTGTTTTAATTTTTCTCCTGTCACAGAAAAGTTTGTATTAGATGAATTATCCAAGTTGAAAATATCAAAAAGTACCGGACTTGACTTGGTTCCTGCTAGATTTTTAAAGGATGGTGCAAAAAATGTCTTTATACCTTTAACTTACATTATTAACCTATCTATTCAAATTGTACATTCCCTGATGAAATGAACATCGCTAAAGTCACACCACTACACAAAAAGAAAGACAAAACTCACGTTGGGAATTATAGACCTATTAGTGTGTTAAGCATAGTGTCGAAAATTTTGGAGAAATGCGTGTATTCTCAAATTGAGAAATACTTTAAAGAATACAAAATCATATATGAATTTCAGTCTGGTTTTAGGAATGGTTATTCTACTGAAACATGTTTAATTCACTTGTTGGATTTTGTTAGGAATGAAATTTCCGAATGCCGTTATGTTGGGATGGTTCTTCTTGACTTACAAAAAGCATTCGATATGGTTAATCATGAAATACTCTTAAAGAAATTAGAAGTGATGGGTTTGAATTTAGCATGCTTGAATTGGTTTAGGTCTTACTTGACCAATCGCCGTCAAGTGGTATCCATGCAAAATGTACTTTCATATTCTATGCCTATAAAGTGTGGAGTTCCACAGGGGAGCATATTAGGTCCAATTCTTTTTATGTGCTATATCAACGATATGTGTATTTGTGTTAATGAAAGTAAATTACTTTTATATGCAGACGACAGTGTTTTACTCTACTCTGATACAAGTCCTAAGCTGATCGGTTAAAAATTTAGTTTAGAATTATCAAATTGTGTTAAATGGATGACAGATAACAAGCTTAGCTTACATGTTGGTAAGACTGAAAGTATTTTGTTTTGTTCGCGGGGTAAGTCTAAGCATACAGATGATATCAATATATACTATAACAATCAATTAATTAAGAGACAGAATTCCGTGAAGTATTTAGGCCTGATATTAAATAGTGATCTCTCATGTACATCTATGGTTGACTCTATTGTCAAAAAAGCTAATGCTCGTTTGAAATTTCTATACCGGTACCAAAATTGCATGAATACGAAATCCAGACGCATTTTAAGCTTTTCATTAATACAGTGTTTATTTGATTATGCTAATGCAGCATGGTACTGCAGTCTTGGAAAGGTTGATCAAAAAAAGTTTATAATTATTCAAAATAAGATTGTTAGATTTATTACTTGCTTACACCCAAGAACACATGTTGGGAAGAATGAAATCGAAAAAGCTGGCCTTCTTCGCATAGACTTGAGGTCGCAACAACTTATACTTCACCATGTTCATAAAATTTTCTATTCAAACGAATATCATTACATATCAAACAATTTTACACGGTCATCTAATATTCACGGGCATGAAACAAGAAGTAGTCTGTTTAACTTTGTTGTACCTATGAGAAAAGGTCAAATTGGTAATACATTTTATTATAAAGGTATACATTTTTGGAATTCCCTCCCTAATCATGTTAAATCGGTTAAGACTTTTACACAATTTAAAAGAGTATTGAAACAACACTTAAAAAATGTCTCCACTCTGTAATGTTAAATATTCTTTCTAATTTCATGTGTATCGTGTATAGTCTTATATATAACTATTTAGTTATGATTTATTTAATCAACTTGTTTCACATTGTTTCATCATATTTTGTTGTTTGCGTGAAAGTTTGATGTCAAACTTATTGTACTTTTTCATATCTTAGGTTTTAAGATTCATGAATCTTGTTTTAGTTACGATGCATTTAGCGCTACTTAAAAACTGATTATTAGTGTAATTCTCATGTGTAACTTAGAAGTAATGATCGTTTACTCAACCTGTTTTACAATTATTTTAATCATATTTTGTTGACTGCGTAAGTGTTTTTCATGGCAAACTTATTTGTTTTTGTCTTTTTATATATTAAGTTTTACAATTCATCGTGTAAATTTGGTGGTCTAGACTTAATTGATGTAGTTTGTAGATTTCTATAGGTGTTTTTTCATAGATGTACATTGTCTTCAATTACTGATGTAAGGACCCCATTGGAAATAAGCCATCTCGGCTTTCATGGGTAATCCTGTCAAGGTATACACTTCTGTTTATAATTTCCTTGTACTTGTAACATAGTTACCTGACAAATAAAATCAATCAATCAATCAATCATAACAAAATATAACTTAACTTAACAATAATTGTCGACTCGATCCCCCATCATCTCATCTGGCCTGACATGCCCCACTCGGCCCTGGTGGTCGGTCCAGTTTCTGGCCTCTGCAGCTTGCGATGTCTCTTCCACTCGGCCTCGGCCTCCGCAGACAGTGTTGCCTCTTGATGAGTAGCCCCCAGATCAGAGAGATGTGGCTTCAACGAATTAGTGGACGAGATCGAGCCCCAATGATGACATGAATTTTGACGAATCATGTCGGTGGAGCACCGGCGCGCGGCGGCAGCTGGGGTCGTTATCTCGTCACCGACGTAGTCCCTCAGGTTTAACTTCGACTGCCTATACATACATACATCTGTGGTCTATTCTAGCTTAGGTGGTGTTACGATACTGCAACAAATAGCAATGAAATATTTTTGAGTGTTGAAGTTGAATTTCCTTTTTTTTATTACAGGAAATTAATTATACATTTACAAATCATAAATTGAAAATGGTCTTACGTCTCTTGATTGCTCTCGAGATTGCGATAATAATCCAAATGATAGTATCCAGATAAAAGTTCACAATGATGGCGATGATGAAACTGATGTTGAAGCACGATGAATAACAAGAGTCACTGTAACGAGTTGAAATATCCGTGAAGACGATGTTGATGATGATTAACAGTCAATTTCAGCAATCCATGGGTTGAACATGTTGAAGAGTGTTCATTGAACAGGTTGATGATGTTGATGATCTCGATGAGAACTGAGAATTCCTCTCTCAAAATAACTGCAAACAGTTCATTGATGGCGGGCAAATAATTCCACAAAAGATAAATATTCCAGGTGGAAATAAACTCTGCTCTGACATAAAGTCTGACGTGAAACTCTTAGTTCTGATCTGATGTTTCTGTTTGTTTCTATTTGTGGTAACTCCCGTAGGAACTCGGCAGGACAGCATTGTTTGCTGGTAAACGCCAAGCTGGTATATAACCAATTACCATGGAAACATTTTACGTCTAGGTTAATCAGTCATAGTGGCTGACGTAATAGACGACAGATATTACTCTTGGGCCTTTTTATCAAAGTGGAGACAATGGCAGAGTTGGGATTCGAACTCACCACCTTGCGATTATGAGTCCAATGCTCTAACCACTGGACCACACGACCCGTTGTGATGAAGTGATCTGATGTGATAAGGTGATCTGATCTGATATGATGAAGTCCTTGAAGAAACTGCAGTTTATATATACACATTTCAACTATTCTAGAGACTTCTAGTATTCACTATTATTTAGAACATTCTCCTTCTTCCTGGAGCATTCTACATTTCTAAAACATTCTTGAATGACCTGAGTGAAATCAACGACATGTCAACAAAATAGCTAAGCCTATTGTTCATTTCCACTTCCAATACAAATGTATTCAAACATCCTATTGTTCGCTTTTCCCTATTCAAAAATAAAACTCCTTGGCCTTTAAATAGGCAAGAGGCCTGCAGAACAAAAGCTTTTCCAAACATGTTCTCGAATGTTCTTTATCATTCTTGGCTATGGATATCCTTAAAGAGGAAATAACTAAATAAATTAATGTAATTGCTCTTACAATTCTTATATATAACAGTGTTTCTTTCTGAATTACTGAAATTAACCTCCTAATATACCCTACCGTTATTAGGACTAACTGTAAAATTTCTATAAAGTAATTCAAATAATTTCAATAACAGATGAGTGCATAAAGCAACACATTCTATTAATAAAAGACACTTCCTGTGCATCTGTACACCTACATTCATCAATGCTAGAGCACTTTTGGCTATTCATGACACCTGTATATGAAAATGCTTCACCTAATACGAAATGATTCTAACGCTTGAACAAAATATGGCATCAACCTGATCTTGTACTCTAAGGGGGGGGGGGGGGGGGTATCAAACGTTTCCAACGCTTGCTTTTGAAATATTCAAAACATATGTACATGCTTGTCTACAGGCCTATCCTAACCTGGACCAAGTAAATATTTTAAACACATGTTTGAACTCTAACTGAAACACATGTATAAAAACATTACATTTCTTTCCTGACACCTACTATTACTACTACTACTACTACTACTACTACTACTACTACTACTACTACTACTACTACTACTACTACTACTACTTCTACGTACTACTACTTCTACTACCACTACTACTACGTACTAATTCTAATACTACTGCTATTGCTACTGCTACTACTGCTACTACTACTACTACTACTACTACTACTACTACTACTATTTCTACTACTACTACTACTACTACTACTACTACTACTACTTCTATACTACTACCACTACTACTACGTAATAATTCTACTACTACTGCTATTGCTACTGCTACTACTACTACTACTACTACTACTACTAATAATAATAATAATAATAATATTTCTACTACTACTACTACTACTTCTATACTACTACTACTACTACTACTACTACTACTACTACTACTACTACTACTACTACTACGTACTACTACTTCTACCACCACTACTACTACGTACTAATTCTACTACTACTGCTATTGCTACTGCTACTACTACTACTACTACTACTACTACTAATACTACTACTTCTAATTTGAAGTCATGGATTTGTTTTGGGGTTTCCAGCATTATAAGTATACATTTTTCATATACCGTTTTTCATCACTTTTTAAATATTTCTTTTTTATACTTTGGATTGGTATTTTTTTAATGAATGAATCAAATAAATACTGCTATAATACTACTTATTCTCCTGATGCTACTACTACTACTACTACTACTACTACTTCTAACTTTCCTGATGATATGAAATTTGCAAAAGTTACCTCGCTACATAGAAAGAAAGATAAAGCTGACGTTGGTAATTATGGGTTTATAAATGTATTAAGTGTAGTGTCGAAAATTTTGGAAACATCTGTTCATGCTCAAGAAAATAAGCTAATATACAAATTTCAGCCCGGCTTCCATAACGGATATTCCTCTGAAATTTGTTCAATACATTTAACAGATTTTATCAGGAATGAAATGTTACATGGGCGCATGGTTGGAATGGTTCTACTAGACTTACAAAGGGCCTTTGATACTGTAAATCATAACATACTTTTAAAATAATTAGAAGTAATGGTTTTAGAATCTGCATGTGTGACATGGTTTAGATCATATTTATCTAACCGTCATCAAGTAGTTACAATGCAGACGGTTCTTTCTAATTCACTGCCTATTAAATGCGGAGTCCCTCAAGGAAGCATTTTAGGCCCCATTCTTTTTATTTCTTACATTAATGACGTGTACTTGCGTTAACGAATCTAGATTAATTTTATAATTTATGCTGATGAAAGTGTCTTGCTATATTCAGATACAAATCTCAAAATAATTGATAAAAAAAACTTAGTGCAGATTTGGCAAATTGCATCCAATGGATGTCTGACAACAAGCTTAGTTTACATGTTGGGAAAACGGAAAGCATATTTATTTTGTTCGAAACGAAAGTTAAGATACACACACGATTTCAAGGTTTCATATAATAATCAGGTAATTGACAGAAAAGATTCAGTAAAATATTTGGGAACCAGTGGCGTACCTAGGATTTTCCACAGGGGGGGGGGGCAAAACCGTCCGCCAAAAAAATTGACAAGCAAAAAAAAAAAAAAAAGGGTTATCAATCACAAATAAAGGATTTCGTACCAGAAAAAAATTTGACAAGCCAAAAAAAATTTATATATATTCAAGCACGTCAGGGGGGGGCAATAGAGGTCTTCAAGCTCGTCAGGGGGGGGGGGGGCAAAAAAGGTCTTTCAAGCTCGTCAGGGGGGGGCATGGATACGTCCTTTGCATGGGTGGTGGCTCCTACCCCTACCCCCCCCCCCCCGTTGGTACGCTAGTGTTGGGAACTAATTTCACAAGTGACCTATCATGGACGGGTTTGGTAGACTCAATCGTCAAAAAGGCACATTCACGCTTAAATTTTTGTATAGATATCAAACCTGTTTGAATATGAAGTCTAGACGTATTTATGCTTTGCTTTAATACAGTGTCTATTCGACTATGCTAATGTGGCTTGGTACGGTAGTCTGGGTGTTACGGATAAGAAAAAGCTAAGAACTGAAGAATAATTCAAAATAAAATTGTAATATTCATAAATGTTTTAGGACCAAGAGCACATGTCGGATATAATGAACCTGAAAAGGCAGGATTACTTCATGTAGATCAAAGATCTAAACAATTAGTATTACACTATGTGCATAAGATATTCTATTCGGATACATAAGATCATTACATAGCAAATAATTTCACCCGTGTAACAAATATCCATAGGTACGATACTATTTCTAGTATACCATTTGGTCTAATTGGACTTAGTGTTGAATAAGTTTTATTTTGTATTATCAAAACGTAATATAGGGAACACTTTTTATTTTAATGGCATCAAATTTTTTAATGCTCTTCCTAATCAATTAAACGCTGTTATAAATTATCCTCACTTTAAGAGTGCATTTAAAAAGCACCTAAAACTAGAATCTACTCGAGAACAGTATTACCAGTAAAAATCACACATATTGTACAGTTTGTTTCCAGTATTGTAGATAATAAATATAGTTTTGTTTCATATATTAGGTAGATTGATGTTTGCTTCAGGTGTTTGTAAATTATTTGACTGATGGATATGTCTTTTTTTAAACCATTTTCCAGTACTTGTCGTAGTTTATTCTTTTTGTTGTTACAATATATTAATGTTTTATACTAACATAGGACCTCGTTGGAAAAAAAAAGCCTTTCGGCTTTCATGGGCTTTCCTGTCAAGGTATTCTTCAAATTCATTGTAATCACCTGTGATATTCTTGACAAATAAAATCAATCAATCAACCAATACTACAACTGCTGCTGCTGCTACTACTAAACAATTGGATGTTGGGGATTTGGGCATGTTAAGGGAGGCGCCAGGTTTCACATGAAGCTATGGAAAGTCTGGGGTGTGATACTCATCACGGCACCCCTTATAGGTATGCCCGATTATTGAACCAGTGTGCGTAATATAAGGCGAACGTGATCTTGTTAAAAATTACCTCGAAATGATTGAACAAGATAAAAACCCTTATAGAATTTTTAATTTACTTGTCTTTAAAATGACATGTTAATTTCAAGGTAACACGCCTGTTTTATGAAGGTGATTCTAACTTGATTGGGCACGGTGTTTAATACCTAATACCTTGGTCACATTTGCTCTACGGCGGCCGTACGGCGAGTCGAAAACAGCCGTTTTAACATTTTTTTTTGTCCAACTACATATAGGTGGTTTGAATTAAAATTAATAAAACGGCGTTTTCGACTCGCCGTACGGCCGCCGTAGGGCAAATATGACCAAGGTATCAGTCACATTTGCTCTACGGCGGCCGTACGGCGAGTCGAAAATAGCCTTTTCACCGTTTTTGTAGGCCTACCAACTAAACATACATGACATAGCTGGTTGGAACAAAAATGAATGAAACGGCTGTTTCGACTCGCCGAACGGCCGCCTTAGGGGAAATATGACTGCAGCATTAATTAGACGAATCTTAATTAAACGCATGCTGATCAAAATGAGATTCTCAATTAACATTCATATGCAACGGATTTTTTGTTTCCTTTGGAGAATGACGTTGATAGGAGGCAATTAAAACCATGACCCATCATACTCATTGACTTTGTTGACGCCATGGAAGTTTAATATGTAGATGATTTTTAATTGAGGGTTTCATTTGCAAATATCATCGTATGTCTATGGTTGCTGACAATGTGCTGACAAGGTGCTGACAACGAAGTGATTGGTAACGGACAAATTGGATATGACAAATATTCACAAAGGTATGTTTTTTTCATTCTTTCTACCTCCATGATTACACTAAAGATAATCTGAATTTTTACGGCTACCATGTGAAAGAATCACTGAAATATTACAAGTTACATTTACCATAAAATAAACTGATCATTTCCTCATCTTTACACTGATGCCTTATTTGTTCCACTAACATCATATGCATGGCTCAATAAATTGATTTGGAAGGACAAAAATTACAGATTTTGTTTTTCCAAGTTTCGTTAAAATGAGTGAAGTGAATTAAAGCTGACCACTCATTTGGGCTTTTTCACACGTGAATGTTGAATATTCATTGTAATGATGATCGCAATTCGTCTTTAGAATCATCGGACTTTTCACACGCTCACTCGAAAACTGTTGTTTGAATTAGAATTCCTGAGCAAAGGTGGTATGTGTCCTTGGTGACTTGTCAATCAAAGCACTGCATCGCAAATGCAAACTATGATGAGTGCATGGAAATTGTATTATCTACGGAAGTGCGTAAGTCACGTAAGCCCTGCCCCCCCCCCCAAAAAAAAAAGAAGATGTTTTGGATGTCAAGCCTTTCACACTCAAAATTCATACCGTCATTTGAGTGAAACTTAACTGGATTTCACCTCTGGAGTAGAATATGAATTTCGTGAATGTGATTAATAGCGTTCGTGATTCTAATCATGTTCTAGTTTGGTTTCACACGTGCAAAAAATTCGTCATTAGCCTTATTTTTTTTCACTGGAATCACCATTCCAATTACGATTTTTTTTTACCGTGTGAAAGGGCGGAAAGAAACTTCTAATTTCTAAGCTGAGGTATCAGCGAAAATGTAAAGTATTAAGTCAATAGCTTGATATTAACCCTCAAAAAATGTATAATTGATATCCAGTATTGTGGGCGCGTCGTGGTCTAGTGGTTCCTACTCTCGCCTTTCAAACAGAGGTTAGCGGGTTCGAATCCTAGCCATGGCGTGTTTTCTTTCAGCAAGAAATTTATCCACAGTGTGCTGCACTCGACCCAGGTGAGGTGAATGGGTACCCGGCAGGATTATTTCCTTGAATGCACTGAGCGCCGGTGTTGGTAGCTCGAGTAAAACAAATATACAACGCTGTTTACTATATGAACCTTACAGTATTTGTTTAAGCAGTTTAAACAAGTGTTTAAATCTTAGCAACAAAGTTTAATATTCAATATCTAATCTTCAATAAATTAAACGGTTAAACAAATACTGTAAGGTTCATATAGTAAACAGCGTTGTAAAAAATCTTAAACAGCGGTTTTACTGATATATCCTCAGGCAAAAAGCGCTTTATAAATCCAGCTATTATTATTATTATCATTATTATTACCGCTATTCTTTTCCCCCTCTTCCATTTCCCATCTTTTTTCTTCATGGTAATCATGGTTACCATTCTCTTGCTATTGTTCTGTGCTTAATGGTTTTCATATAATAATAATAATGTAAAAGTAATAATAAAAACAACAACAACAAATAATGGTTTTCATATAATAATAATAATGTAAAAGTAATAATAAAAACAACAACAACAAATAATGGTTTTCATATAATAATAATAATGTAAAAGTAATAATAAAAACAACAACAACAAATAATGGTTTTCATATAATAATAATAATGTAAAAGTAATAATAAAAACAACAACAACAAATAATGGTTTTCATATAATAATAATAATGTAAAAGTAATAATAAAAACAACAACAACAAATAATGGTTTTCATATAATAATAATAATGTAAAAGTAATAATAAAAACAACAACAACAAATAATGGTTTTCATATAATAATAATAATGTAAAAGTAATAATAAAAACAACAACAACAAATAATGATGATGATAACACTATGCAGCTAATACTTCTTCTACTACTACTAGCCATGGCGTGTTTTCCTTCAGCAAGAGATTTACCCACATTGTGCTGCACTCGACCCACGTGAGGTGAATGGGTACCCGGCAGGATGAATTCCTTGAATGCATTGAGCGCTGAAAGGCAGCTCGAGCTAAAGCCGGGGTAATAATAATAATTACAAAATGCACCTCGGAATAAATTATTTATAGATAGATGACGCTATACAAATGCCTTTTATTATTATTATTAATATTATCATTATAGCTATATCATTATTACTAATACTACTACTAATAATAATATAACGCATATCACTCAATGTGACAATTGAATGTTACTTAATATAACTACGCTGTTTAAGGACGTTCCACAGTTATGTTTGTGCGCATTATGATCTGCGCATAGTTTACACTCTGCGCGCTGACGTCACAATGGATGAACAGGTGATTAATTAGCTGCGGGTATGAGCTGATTTTTCTCATCTTCTGCACTTTAACTGCAGATCCGATGCGTTATTTCATGAAGCTAAAAAATGGAATTATTCAATGGACCATTCAAAGAAATATTCTCTACAATTTCAAAATACTTTACTCTGCAGTGCTGCCAAGAATCACGAATATTACCCCGAGTTTGAATAAATGGTAGAGTGGTTTTGATTTTTTTCTTCACATAGATACTAAGCATTCGGCGCATTTTTTGTGTTTTAAAAAGCACATTTGCTCTAATAAAATGCTGATAGTTTAAAAACAAGCACATGAACCCTTATTTTTTAACGTTTGTACCTCTTAGGTATACCTTACTCTACAACTCTGCAAATTTTGGTGAGAATGACATGGATTTTGAATAAAGTGCAGCATTTATTGTACGTTTGTAGTTTGTTATTGAAATTTTACATTTTTCAGATTGGGATTTTGTTATCTTTTACGCCATTTTTAAGAACTGACATTGCTGTTAAACTTAAAATTGCAAACAAACAGCACTATAAATAGATTCTCCATTCTAACGATACAATTATTAACTCTCTTGCGAAATTTGATGACTTTTTCATTTATTTTGACTGAGTAATAGAGGTTTAAACTCATTGTAGTAATCTTGGGCGGTCTAAAAATGTCAAATTCTTTTGAATGCGCAATTCTTAAGAACATCAATTTGGGTGAACTTTGAAGCTCTATAGCAAAAAATCAAGCACATGGACCTATGTTAATTTTTGCATATTTCGAATATTAAGGTTCTAAAGTATCTATGTGCAAAGTTTGGTGAAAACGACATGGATTTCACTTTAACTGTGGAACGTCCTTAATTTGATATTTATATGTACTTTGTTTCCCTTTGATTTTACAGATGGAACATCAATTCATAATTGTAATCGTTGTTACCAGCTGGTATTTTTCGATAACATGTCAACAAAATGGTAAATACTTTATTTCTCGACCCAATAATAGTATTATTAGAGAGCATATGCTTCTGTATTGCAATGGTGATAATGGTAAAGCACTTTTCCGCTATATATTTCTGATAATATTAATAATGACAATTCTGTAATATGATCATTAATTGTATACTATTGTATTACTGTATTTTTCCTTATTTTCAAATACCATGTAAAGCGTCAGATTTCAAATGATTTTCTTCCGGTTTTTTTTTTTTTACTGTTGCAATCGCTTTTTCTTCTACATTTATCATTATATCCTACATAGAGTAAATCCTGTATAGTGATTGGTTCAAGTAGCATCATGTGACCGAATATATTTCAACTATGATGTTGCGTGACGTCAGACCTCGATATATTTTTGGATATACCAATATTCTGACGTCATTATTTCACAAAACTGGATATCTCGGCGCACCGGCTTGCGCGCCCTCTCTCTCCCGGGCGCGCAAGTCCAGCGCGATGCGTCAGCGCAGACACTAATCTGCGTTCCGCTGGGCGCGGTGGCTCGGAGAAAAGTAGGTAATTCAACAGGACTTTGCATGCTCAGCGCATAGATTTTGGTTATAAATTATTAAAAGTAGGATATAAAGCAAATATGTCAGGCGTTTCATTCGAAAGCATAGTGGGAATTATTAATCCTCGGTTGGACTGGCAAAACTACTATATTTCCCTCGGGGCTTCGCCCCTCGGGAAAAAATAGTAATTGCCAGACCAACCTCGGATAAATAATTCCACTATACTTTCTCAAAGCCCGATATATTTGTTTATTGTACACTCCTACTTAGCTAGTTGTACGCGAGCAAATGGGAGGCTGAATGTCAAACATTCGTACCGTTGCACAGAAGACGTACCATCCAAAATGTACCGTTGCACGGCTTTAGGAGGTGGCGTCACAATACGATTTAATTCATTGCGCTCGGTAAAAATGAACAATACGCGTATAAGCCAGCTGGCTAAATGCGCAAGGCTGCCCAAGGTCATGTGCGCTTGTGGGATTTTGCTTTCTGCTTTCGGTATTTTTGCTCCCTTTTCATAGATTACTATAGGGATAACCTCTTTGTTTTTTCATATTTCGCTAAATTCCGAGGCGTTGTACAACACAAATATGAGGCGCCGAATGTACCAATATTATATAGCACAATTATTTGTTATATAATCATTATTTGTTAAATAATAACCATTATATATATATAATTGACATTTTATTTGTAAATAAAAACTATTATATAAAATAACATTTCTAATTATTTATATATAATTCCAACTAATACTTCATTATTTGTAAATAATAATAGTTCGATATTCCATTATTTATAAATAATGATTATTTGTTTTTCATTATTTATAAATAATGATGTTTTCTTTTTCATTATTTATAAATAAAGAATATTTGTTTTTTCATTATTTATAAATAATCATTATTTGTTTTTCATTATTTATAAATAATCATTATTTGTTTTTCATTATTTATAAATAACGAGTTTCGTTTTTCATTATTTATAAATAATCATTATTTGTTTTTCATTATTTATAAATAATCATTATTTGTTTTTCATTATTTATAAATAATCATTATTTGTTTTTCATTATTTATAAATAATGATGTTTTCTTTTTCATTATTTATAAATAAAGAATATTTGTTTTTTCATTATTTATAAATAATCATTATTTGTTTTTCATTATATATAAATAATCATTATTTGTTTTTCATTATTTATAAATAACGAGTTTCGTTTTTCATTATTTATAAATAATCATTATTTGTTTTTCATTATTTATAAATAATCATTATTTGTTTTTCATTATTTATAAATAATCATTATTTGTTTTTCATTATTTATAAATAACGACTTTCGTTTTTCATTATTTATAAATAATCATTATTTGTTTTTCATTATTTATAAATAATCATTATTTGTTTTTCATTATTTATAAATAATCATTATTTGTTTTTCATTATTTATAAATAATCATTATTTGTTTTTCATTATTTATAAATAATGATTATTTATAAATAATGAAAAACAAATAATGATTATTTATAAATAATGAAAAAACAAATAATGATTATTTATAAATAATGAAAAACGAAAGTCATTATTTATAAATAATGAAAAAAAAATAATGATTATTTATAAATAATGAAAAACAAATAATGATTATTTATAAATAATGAAAAAACAAATATTCTTTATTTATAAATAATGAAAAAGAAAACATCATTATTTATAAATAATGAAAAACAAATAATGATTATTTATAAATAATGAAAAACAAATAATGATTATTTATAAATAATGAAAAACAAATAATGATTATTTATAAATAATGAAAAACAAATAATGATTATTTATAAATAATGAAAAACGAAAGTCGTTATTTATAAATAATGAAAAACAAATAATGATTATTTATAAATAATGAAAAACAAATAATGATTATTTATAAATAATGAAAAACAAATAATGATTATTTATAAATAATGATTATTTGTTTTTCATTATTTATAAATAATGATGTTTTCTTTTTCATTATTTATAAATAAAGAATATTTGTTTTTTCATTATTTATAAATAATCATTATTTGTTTTTCATTATATATAAATAATCATTATTTGTTTTTCATTATTTATAAATAATCATTATTTGTTTTTCATTATTTATAAATAATGACTTTCGTTTTTCATTATTTATAAATAATCATTATTTGTTTTTCATTATTTATAAATAATCATTATTTGTTTTTCATTATTTATAAATAATCATTATTTGTTTTTCATTATTTATAAATAACGACTTTCGTTTTTCATTATTTATAAATAATCATTATTTGTTTTTCATTATTTATAAATAATCATTATATAATGAAAAACGAAACTCGTTATTTATAAATAATGAAAAACAAATAATGATTATTTATAAATAATGAAAAAACAAATATTCTTTATTTATAAATAATGAAAAAGAAAACATCATTATTTATAAATAATGAAAAACAAATAATGATTATTTATAAATAATGAAAAACAAATAATGATTATTTATAAATAATGAAAAACAAATAATGATTATTTATAAATAATGAAAAACGAAACTCGTTATTTATAAATAATGAAAAACAAATAATGATTATTTATAAATAATGAAAAACAAATAATGATTATTTATAAATAATGAAAAAACAAATATTCTTTATTTATAAATAATGAAAAAGAAAACATCATTATTTATAAATAATGAAAAACAAATAATCATTATTTATAAATAATCATTATTTGTTTTTCATTATTTATAAATAATCATTATTTGTTTTTCATTATTTATAAATAATCATTATTTGTTTTTCATTATTTATAAATAACGACTTTCGTTTTTCATTATTTATAAATAATCATTATTTGTTTTTCATTATTTATAAATAATCATTATTTGTTTTTCATTATTTATAAATAATCATTATTTGTTTTTCATTATTTATAAATAATCATTATTTGTTTTTCATTATTTATAAATAATGATTATTTATAAATAATGAAAAACAAATAATGATTATTTATAAATAATGAAAAACGAAAGTCATTATTTATAAATAATGAAAAACGAAACTCGTTATTTATAAATAATGAAAAACAAATAATGATTATTTATATATAATGAAAAACAAATAATGATTATTTATAAATAATGAAAAAACAAATATTCTTTATTTATAAATAATGAAAAAGAAAACATCATTATTTATAAATAATGAAAAACAAATAATGATTATTTATAAATAATGAAAAACAAATAATGATTATTTATAAATAATGAAAAACAAATAATGATTATTTATAAATAATGAAAAACGAAACTCGTTATTTATAAATAATGAAAAACAAATAATGATTATTTATAAATAATGAAAAACAAATAATGATTATTTATAAATAATGAAAAAACAAATATTCTTTATTTATAAATAATGAAAAAGAAAACATCATTATTTATAAATAATGAAAAACAAATAATCATTATTTATAAATAATGGAATATCGAACTATTATTATTTACAAATAATGAAGTATTAGTTGGAATTATATATAAATAATTAGAAATGTTATTTTATATAATAGTTTTTATTTACAAATAAAATGTCAATTATATATATATAATGGTTATTATTTAACAAATAATGATTATATAACAAATAATTGTGCTATATAATATTGGTACATTCGGCGCCTCATACACAAATAGCGAATATTCTTATTCGTGCAATGGTGCGAGATTTCGCATTCGGTGAAAGAAAGAAACGCTCTATTCAACTCGGCTCACGCCTCGTTGAATAGAGCATCTTTCTTTCACCTCATGCGAAATCTCGCACCATCGCACTCATGCCTATTCGCTATTTGTATATTGATATTCATCATTTTTACTCATTACTAGTTATTATCCATAAATGCCTATATTATTATATTAACGTATTATGATAATCGTAATAGGATTACGAAAAACTGGTTAAAAGTGGTTACATTAACATCTTTAATATGACAGTAAACATGGTAAAACATAGTAAAATAGGCCTAGGTTAGACATTGACACATTTCACAACAAATCTATTCCAGATTTTAAAATTTGTTTGATTAAATCTTGACCAAACCAACGAACCTTGTTGTCACGTATTTCTGTTCCCTAAGCATGTGCTCCCAGTCTCATTCAACACCGCGGATCTTGTTATCACTTCGCTCAGAACGAATCGAATTTCACATCGGCCAAATCATCCTGCGAAGACCTCGGCATGCACCTTGTCTACATAGACACTTATCCTGAACAAGAATTCCTTGTGAATACCGTGCAACACAACAGCGGTTCCTGGATAGGGTTGTCTGGATTTTCCTGGATGGACGGGTCAGGTTTGAGCTTCAGTAACTTCGGAGGTAATGCATTCAACGAGAAGGGGCTTTGTTTTAGGATACAACAATTCGATCTCAAGTGGTATGACAGGAGGTGTACGGCGTCCTTCTCGCATATCTGTGAAAAATCAGGAAGTGAGTATTTATCAATCATTCTTCTTTTTCATATTTTTATTACATATATTTCATTCGTCATATAACATTACAGTGACAACTTCGGGGGAAACCATTCAAATTCAAGACACATGATATGGAGAATCGTAAAATACTATACAAAATATTAATAAATTGACCCATTCACCCTCATAAAAAATACGAATATACATCTTCTGTCTTTTGTAATTCTTTGTCATTCTATCGCAGCTTTCCACCTGTAGCCTATGCTAATTACGACACACAGCATGTTGATTCCTTCTCTCTTCTATCATTATTTCACTCTATTGCTTCTTCTCACTTGTAGCCTTTGCTGATCAAAATGATACGGAACATGCTTGTTCCTACACCACATTTTTCAAATCCTCATCTTCATCACCTCAAGTTTGGCTCTCATTTTTTATTTGTCCCATTCACCCTTATTTCTCAAGGTCTTTGACTTCTGTTATTCATTGTAACTCTTTTGTTTCTCCCATCTGCCTGTGCTGATCAGAACGAAACGAAGCACGCTGGTTCTTGCTATCACTTCTTCCAAATCTTCACCAACTGAAGCACCTCAAAGTTGACTCTCATCTTTTGACCCATTATCCCTCGACAAAATCTTTACGATATTTATCTTCTGTCTTTTTTATTTCATTATCATTCTCTTGCGCCTTTCAACATATGTAGCCTATGCAGATCAGAACGACACGGAGTACGCTGGTTCTTGTTATCACTTCTCTCACAGCGCCATCAACATCATCACCTTAAGATTGACTCTAATATGTTGACCCACTCTCCCTCGACAAAATCTTCAAGATATCTCTTGTGTCCTTCTTTCACTATCTTGCTTTTTTTACCTGTAGCCTGTGCAGATCAGAACGACATGGAGCATGCTGGGTCTTGTTATCACTATTCTCACAGTTCCACCAACTTCAGCACCGCATTATCACTATGTGAGGGTCGGGGAATGCATCTGGTTTACATCGAATCGGAGCAAGAACACGATTTCTTAGCCCTTAACCTCCAAAATGGCGGCCACTACTGGATAGGTCTCTCACACATGACATGGCAAGATGGATCAAGCCCTGTATACAACAACATCCCAGATCAGAACTATGAGTTCGACGATGGGGGAAGCTGTTTCCAAGCAGCCTGGAGTTTTGGCTGGGAAGACATTAGCTGTTCCGACATGCATTATTACATCTGCGAGAAAGAAGGTGGTATCTTGATCTTGACCCTATTCTGATAACTCAAAAGCAACTAGATAGAAATATAGAGGATTGCTGAGGCTTAAATAAAAGAGAACAATCGCATATATAGTTCCAATCAAATCATATTATCACCCCCCCCCCCCATCTAAAATATAGATCGACGCACCTGCGTGATGCTCTTGATTAGCACCCGGCATGCCTGAAGAATATTGCAATCACTAAATGAGTTCCGAGAGAGTGGAACTTAGCACTCTGTTTTTTAAATAAAGTTTAACTGATCATCTCAACGATAATCATTCAACAAAGAGATGGAATTTGTTACGGGATTTCAAGTTTTTATGTATCTCTGCATTCATTGCTTTTAGGTTTGCACAAGAGAAGTGGGCAGTCAAAGGTTAGGCTTCAACAAGTGCTGTAAAAGCATTATGCTCGTAATGATAATTATTGTTATCGAATTTCTGTAGTTTGTTTGTCAGATATCCTCTCATACGGCGGATCCTGCTACCACTTCGTCCACACCATGTCCAACTTTTCCTCTGCAAAATCATCATGCGAATCAGTTTCTGATTCGCATCTCGTCTATATCGGCTCGCCGGAAGAACAAGACTTCCTTGAGAGGGAGCTTCCAGACATGGCGGAGGGATACTGGATTGGTTTATCCAGTGTGACCTGGCTTGATGGTAGTAGTCTCACCTACAACAATTTCGGAGGACCTTATGTTTCACAGTTTAATGATGAAGGGGTTGCTTTCCGAATATTAAAGGGTTCTCGAGCATGGTACGATGTGAGTTACAATGGGAATTTCCGCTACATTTGTGAAAACGAAGGGGGTGAGTATGATAATAATCATTTTTTTTTTTTTTGGGGGGGGGGGCGTGTTTACATTAGTACCACTTTACTGTTAATACCATCTTATCTCTGTGCTTCATCAGAGATGTCGGTGTCCACTAACTTGCATTTTTATGGCCCTATGCTTAATGGCATGCATGGTCGGTTCTGTAGACATTTATACAGTGCGTATCAAAAAAAAGTTTACACTTTGAAAAAGCCCTGGGAATTAAAAAATATACAACATGTGGGTAATTTTTTCACATATAATTTTGGGTTTGGGTCTCATCTAGACATTATTCAGACCAGACGAGACATTATTCATAATCGTGATATGCGCTATACAAGAACTGTTTATTATTATTATTATCTATCCAATGAAAGTAAAAGTTTTGACGGAATGTTACACTAGAGTGAGCACTGTCCATTTTTGTAAAGCTCGCAGAAATCTGTTTGCGGAGAAATGCTTGTTTTCACCGCTGTGTCAAGGGGAAAGGGCAAAATCAAACTTACCCTGCTAAACATTTCTCATACATTTCCCTTGCACTTTTAGTCAATTGAAATAAAACGGATACATTCAATCATTTTGTAACAATTTTGCCACCCAAATTTAAATTTCAACACTTAGTAAGCACAACCTTTACCCTTTTTGTGCCAGCTGGATCTGAGGACATAACTGAATCTGAACAAAAGTTTATATCAGACATCTCCAGCATTTTTTCACTAAGTTTTTATCATTTTAAGTGGGTTTACATTTCATTTATCATTTAATACTTGTTTTTCCACACTTCTCCCAAGCTTGACAATGATTAACAAAATGAAAATCAAGCCTAAGCCATTTCATGTAAATCACAGCTCAGTGTAAAGCAAATATCGTCACGATGGCCTCGGTGTGTGGGGAAGTGGGGTGAGGTGAAATGCACTTTTTGAAGTGTTTTGGGCAAAGAAACAAGTCAAGAAAGGTAAAAGATATCTTCAAATAAATTTTACTAGCTGAATTCCACGTGTTCTTCATGATTAAGGTCTACTTTTATTCGCATACCTATTTCAAAGTTCTGCGCAAATCATTTTTCACTAACTTTTCAAAAGTAAGTGGTGCTCACTCAAGCAGAAATATTTTTCGACAGTTATATCGTCATTTGCTTAAATGGATCTGTACCAATGTTGAAATGTGGAAAAATCTTCAGGATATTACAAATGTATAATTTTACAGGATTTTTTCAAAGTGTAAACTTTTTTTTGATACACTGTATAATTCGATATTCTTCCTTAATTCAGCTTTTTCGATTGTGAGTTCTCTATAATCTGTAAGTTGTATTTGATTAGTTTAGCAATTACCTGAATAATACCACGTGGTCAGTCCATCTTCTCTATAGATCATCACAATGTTGTCTTTGTTTTGGCTGATTAGAAGGTCTTTGTTTTGGCTGATTAGACGGTCTTTGTTTTGGCTGATTAGAAGGTCTTTGTTTTGGCTGATTAGAAGGTCTTTGTTTTGGCTGGTTAGAAGGTCTTTGTTTTGGCTGGTTAGAAGGTCTTTGTTTTGGCTGATTAGAAGGTCTTTGTTTTGGCTGGTTCGACGGTGATTCGTTCCTTTATCCATTTTATTTAACACAAGCAACAAAACTGTAATCTTTTGTTATTTTTTTCCAATATGCAAAAATCTGCACAAAGTTTGCTCAATAAAGCCAACACGATTCGTATAAGTGGTTCAAGAATTATCTAACCGGGCGTTCACAGTTCGTTTCACTTGATTGTAATATTTCTGAACGTAAACCTGTCCTTTGTGGAGTTCCACAGGGCAGCATTCTTGGTCCACTTTTGTTCATTACTTATATAAATGATATTGATATGTCATCTAGATTGCTTCAATTTATACTTTTCGCTGATGACTCTAATATATTTCTGTCGCACCCCGACCCAGAGCAATTGACGCAAATATTTAATGACGAACTAAAAAATGTGTCTAATTGGATAACAGCTAACAAACTCTCTCTTAACCTAGAAAAAACTAGCTACATGCTATTTAGCAACAAAATTACGAGTGTACCAAAAGATGTAATTTTAAATGATATTGTCATTCAAAGAGTGCGATCTACTAAATTTTTGGGACTGATCATTGACGAAAAACTTTCTTGAAAAGCACATATTGATAATATTTGTAAAATCATTGCTCGCAACATCGGTGTCATTAGAAAATTAAGTTACTTCTTACCCCATTATATTTTGTTATTGTATTCAACGTTAATTTTACCTTATTTGAATAACGGAGTTGTTGCGTGGGGTAATGCAGCGAATTCTCAAATTAATGGACTTTTTATTTTACAAAAAAGAGTGATTCGTATTATTAGTCATGCAGAATTCAGGGCACATACAAATATTCTGTTTTTGAGAAATAAAGTCTTGAAGGTTAAAGATTTATATTCTTTTCAACTCGGACAGTTAATGTTCAAGTTTATCAATAAACAATTACCGTTACCTTATAATAATATGTTTGTAAAAAATGATACAATTCATAAGCACTTCACTCGCCAGGCGAGTTCCTTTCATTTACCTCTGAATAGAACATCGTTTGCACAGAAGACATTTGTTTTTACTGGTCCAAAATTATGGAATTATTTTTCAAAGGATATTATACAATGTAATTCAATACACAATTTCAAAGGAAAACTTAAAAAATATCTTCTGAATTCATATTAGATTATCGTTTTTTCCCCAAAGTAATGTAATTCAGAACTTAATATGTAAATGTGTTTATTAATTTCTCTTTGTATATATGTTTAATCGTTTTATGTTTTATGTAAACAGTGTATACTGAATCATTTATTTTTATTATTATTTTCTTTTTATTTGTTTATTTTTTATTCATTATATATATATATATATATATATATATATATATATAATGTTTATTTCTTTATTTCATCTTATTTTTTATTTATAAAATTTACTTATAAAAGGGGGCCTTCACCATACAAGCTCTGCTTTTTAGTTGGTCTCCTTCCCTTTCGATTTCATGGTATTATTGTATTATAAAGAAATGATTTAAATGTTATATTTTGTAAATATGTATATTGAACTATCATTGTAAATGTAAAAAGATTGAAAGAGAAAATAAAATGAATTGAATTGAATTGAAGTCAGAATTCCATGCGACAAAGCAGAGTATCTTTGAATACGACGATTTCCATAACTCGATTATTCAGTTAGTTCTAACGACAATGAAACTCACCTAATATTCTCCCGAAGCTGCCTGTGGTGGAGATGACATCGGACACAACGGTTCGTGCTACCACTTCTCAGCGGTGACCTCCAGGTTCCCTGAATCAAGATCTACCTGTGAAGGACTCGGGATGCACCTGGTTTTCATTGGATCTCAAGAAGAGCAGGACTTCCTTGTCAGCAACTTGGTAGATACCGAAGAGTACTGGATCGGTCTGTCCAGTATGGTCTGGCTTGATGGCTCACATCTCGTTTACAACAATATCCCATACCATGACTATGCCTTTGATGACGAGGGAAAATGCTTCAGGATGTACCCATCGGACCTTGTGTGGTACGATAAGAACTGTTCCGATAGCTATCATTACATTTGTGAGAAAGAAATCGGTGAGTAGGAGGAATGCTAATTGTGGATCGAGGGCAGTTGATCAAGGGGGGGGGGGGGGGCTCCTATGAAACCTCTTTTAAAAAGGAAATTCCAATGAAGGGCATTTCCTGGGGGTCCTGACAAGTCAAGATTTTGTGGTGGAAATGTGGGCCTGCTATTTCTGGTAATTCCTTGATCTGTTTTGAGAAATCCTTAACGAGACAACAGATGCTTGCCTACCACTTTACTTTTAAAATGGAATCAACTTCATGATAGTCGCCAGATATCACAGATAAGCATATAATGATATTCCCATTACATTTTGATGATTATATATTTATGAAGTTATGAATATAAGCATGACAATGGTTTAGAGTTTCAAATTGCTTTGAACTTAGATACCTTTAATGTCGAAACGAAGTTCTGCAAGTATTTAACAATATATGCACATCTACCCCGATTCGAAAACTAAACCTGCGTCACTTGTTTCAATTAAGTCCGGTTGCATAAAAAATGCAATCAAACTATGTATAAAAAGTAAATCGCATCTTAATTTTCAACCCATCAGAATGCCACATTTAGGATATGCGCTTGATTAAATCCATTCAAACAAGTTTTTTGGCATATAGGTCACCACGGATTCCGTGCAGTCTCTGGCAATTTTGCAATACTTTGCAAGCTATAAAAATGATATCAGTTATAAATAAAGTTGAGTTATAGCTATAAAAAGGCAGTCATCAAAGCAATAAAGCTGTTCTCAATGAAATATCTATTTCAATTAATGTTTGACAGATGACCAAGAACCAACTTCGACGGTACAGCCTTCATCCGATCAAGGTATGCTGTGCACTTCCAACAAAACTAGTTCCGGTTCTGTGCTGTCACGTGGTTTGCAATTCAGTGTGATAGATCATCATTGATCATAACATTCCACCTTGGCTATGATCAAAGGAGTTGATTATAGAGATAGGGCCTGTTTTTTGTATAGTTTTGTTGAACCTCGCCATGCTCACGATAGGGAGTTTTCGCTTTTACTTCGGGGAAACTATCTACAACGCATCGATTCCTTTGAAAATGCAATTAAAATCAAAATGGAGAGCTGAGAGGCGGTTGTCGAAAGTTGGTGGACTGGGCCGGCAGATCATCCGATGATTTACCGCGGAAGAACAATTTACCGTGCAAATTACATGTACGTCGTTGTCCAGAGTCAAGAGATGCTGCCCCGGTCCATCAACATTCGACAAAAGCCTCTCAGCTCTCTTAGTCATTTGACTTGCATTTTCAAAGGAATTTGTGCGTTGTAGCGAGTTTCCTCCTAAGAAATGCGAAAAGTCCGGATTGCACTTCGGAAGAACATATTGTGGACTTGCGTGGTACGTGCTGGGGTCGTTCAAACGAGTACTGCACAGCAAGCAATAACAACAACAAATTATAATAATAATAAGTCAGGGAAAAATAAAACAAAAATATTGGTGAATATTTGACGAAAATTAGCAAATTAAAGAGTAATTAAATTAATGGATTTGAAAACTATTAATGTAACAGTTGAAGACTGAGAGACACAAAGTATTTTATAACACTTAATCAATGGCGCCAATCACCGAGACTGCCACTCCTCAGGGAAATTATTATCGGCTTATCTCAAATTTCATTGACTTTGTTTTTACGTTTCGTTTAACATTTATCCTCCACAGCCCGCAGTAGATCGTCATTCATCAAACTTATCGCCGTCAACTCGTCGCTCACCGGAAGTCACGTGATTGCATCTCATAGCGTTCATTCTGTTACTAGATGCGCCAATTTATGTCTTGATGTAGAAACATGCTCATGTTTTACGTTCATCGAACACGAGATGGCGTGCTTACTTGGAGTAACTTGTGTGGTCGAAGACGACCTGAACTTTATCGCACAACAAGGGGCTATAACATACTCCCAACTACATCTTTGAGAATACGATATTACAATAATGCTTTCAAATTTTAAGTGGTTATAAATAAACTGTGCATAGATATTAGACCGATGAATAAAGAGATCGAGTCGGTTGTAGACTAAATGATTATTAGACTAAGTGAATAAACCAAGACAAGTAGACGGTTGAACAAACTGGTCAGGGACCAAAGTGGCCTTGAGACGAAGTGGCAATTAGACCAACAGGTCCGGGGGGGGGGCAGTCAAATGTATTGCTGTACACACGCGTGGCCAAATTATTTCAAAATACCCCCTTAACCAGTTTTTCTCTGTGTGCAAAATAACCCCCTAAACAAGTTTTTCGCGGGCTTTATTTACACATTTTGGCCCCTAAACAAGTTGTCGCCAGAATATGACCCCGGGTAAAAGGCTTGGACAAAAAAAATGCAATAAATACGTTTGGCTAGTCTTAAAAAAAGCTTTGAAAAAAATACATACCCTAAATATGTTTGACCCTGCGATTGACAATTGACCAGTCTTTTCAAAACTACCCCTTATTTTTGATAATCGGTGTTTTTGATACCCTTAACAAGTGCACGCGCGGCCCGCGTCCAATACTGAAAAAACACCCCTTTAAACGCGTTTTTTTTGGGGGGTCACGTGTTTGTACAGCAATATATTTGACTGCCCCCCCCCCCCCCCCCGGCAACGGAGGTAATACATGCTACTGCTGACAGGCCTGAGGATTATTATTTTTCTTTTAATTGGCAGGACGATTAATTTTTTTTCTCATGTATTAAATTAGTTTAATGTGCAGTTGGCATGGTGGGGGACGAAAGACTTTTGACGGTATATAGGATCCTTGAAGAGACCCAATATGTGATATGACTGTCGTGCACATTTTAGTAGATATACCAAAATATGCACAGCAAATTCTCTTCATTTGCATTTTGTCGTGTTTGTTTTTAACATTATTCTTATATCGTATCCATGTTATACTTAGTCACTGACATGATGATCTTGTTTTAGCCTGGCTTCTATTCATTCAGTCAAGCATTTTGATTACGATGACTGGCCTCTGCATGCATTATCATCACTTGTACTTGTTTATTTATGGATTTTATCAATGAAATTATTTATTGTAATCTAAATGTTGCGTTGCAATATGATAGAAATGTTGGTTTTATTCGCTATCGCAGATTTGCATTTTTATTTAGAAATTAATTTAGAAACTCCTGCAAGCAATCAACATGATTTTGTTCATTTTCGATATTATGTGACACATAACATATTTAATCTTCCATAAATTTAATCATGTTTAGTGATTGCTGATGTCGATTCTCTGCTTAAGTTTATCCACAATTGTCGCAATTAAACACTGCAAAAACACCGGTGTTGATTTATCACCAGCACAGAATCTATATATGTCCACACCAGAGAAGTGTTAAACAACACCAGTTTGGTTTTGGTCTAACACCAGATAGGTGTTTATACAACACCAATTAGTAGTAAAACAGCAATCCAAACTATTGTTGTTTCAATACTTCTCTGATGTGGACAAATATAGATTCTGGGGTGGTGTTAAATCAACACCTGAGTTTTTGCAGTGAACGCCACACGACTGCTACATGAGCTTTCTAATATATTTTTTGATCAATAAAAGAAACCTAGTTTTCATTCACTTCGGTTTATTGTAAAACCCTCTCGTTAAAAGTGTGTGTGCATATGAGAGGGTGTGTATGTGTATCAATGATATAAATATCCTATAGAACTCTAAAATTTAGAATAGAGAAGTAAATGATTTTAATTAAATGGATATTTGCCCAAACCACATTCGTATCATGGCACAACCAAGTACATGGAGAATAGATAGAGATTTGAAATCATTAATAAAGTCATGCAGGCATATTTATTCAGGTCACGAATCCCTTTTCGAGGTGGATATTTGATTTTAAACTGGTAGCTTGAGATGCAATGTGTGCAGGTAATATCCTGAGGAACTGCAATTAGGTTGAGCGGGGCTGAAATTTGTTATATATTATTTATAATAAAAATACTCAGAGGCAAGAATCGTAGAGAGAATAATATTTCAACGAGAATTTCACGAATTAGATTAATATTTGCTCAATACCGATTTCGTGGAATGATTCTCTTACATTCTCCTCGGCATGTGTCTTAAATAGAGATATATCAGCATTCTCATCACACCTTCTCAAAAAGGGTGACGAGTATCCAGCAGAAGGAACATTTTTCACGAGAAGAAGAAGCTCATCCAGTTTGATCTCATAGTGAGTTTTGCAATTAACTCATTGATTTATGAGTTTTTTAATTACCATATACATCGTCTAGGGATCATTCGCTTCCGGTAGTCAATTCGATATTGAATCACTATTGTACTTTTGCTGAAGGGTGTACTTGGTGGTCATACGAGCAAGAATAAGTTGATTGATGCAGACATTCATATGTAATTCCTGATTTAATCTTTGTTAAATTCGTGAAAAAGACAAAGAGAGATAATTGTGATATGAGAACGATCAAATGGGAATAGGCTTAATGTTGTAAATGCCATGTAAGGTAGAATGACAGTGTGTGTGTTCAGGTGTATATTCAAATTGATTCGGACTTCAATATTACACTCTATGGCCCGTATTTTGAAGTCAGGTTTAACTTAGACCATGGTCTAACTCTGTACTAAAATTATGGGAAGCCAAAAGTGTCAAAATTTGTAATAATTTGTATGATTCTTATGGTTACTGTGCTCTTTCCTGATTCATCGATGGTGGAGATAATCATCTATTTATACTTCCTAGACAATTATGAATGATCTGAGAGCCAGAAGATGTGAAATATTATGTCTCTACTGTTAGTGATTTATGTAGCAATTGGCTATCTATACTTAAACTACAACTTTAAACCGGAGTTTAAGTTAAACCTTACTTCGGAATAAGGGCCAATGTTTTTATTTACAGATGGAGCTGACGTCGTTGATTATTTTCGTTGTGGTGTTCAACCAACACATAACATTTACTCTTCAGCAAGAAGGTAGGTACTAAACCTCATTGTACTTTTGCTCATTATGAAATACATTAAGATTCATATATTTCCCTATAGATTCACAAGATCAATGACATAACCATTGCTCTGCATCAATGATCATCTATGAGTATCCCTATTTCATTTATCGTATATTTTCATTCATTAATTTATCATTTTTAAATCATATCTTCTTCAGGTTATATCAAATGTCTTTTTAAAAATAATTTATGTGATATATATGACTATAGAAAAAAAACCAAGGATCCACATCTTTATTATTCTATAAAAGAAATAATACACAGTTTTTGCCATTATTGAATGCTTTCTTAAATTGATCTACAGGCAGTTGGTCTGTCAGTTGAGTGTACATATAGCACTTTGAATAATAAACAGCATTGCCATTACATCAAATGTCCAGATGTTCTTAGTTCCATTTCGTTATTTTGCAACTTGTGCAATACACATTTTGATCATAAACGATTCGTCTGATCATATAGACCATGGACAGTAGTAGGTCTATGTATAAAATATGTTGTGGTAAACCCCGGGGAGGGGGGCACTCACATACATTGGTGGTACAGGGACGTATCGCTTTGATGACCCCCTTTCCCAGACCTAATTTTCAGTTCCCTAGATACTCCGAATGACAAACGTTCCGTTCAGAAGCTGTCCCATCAAGACCCTTGTTACGAAACGTCTCCGTTCCCCAGCCCTGCCTAAATTGTCCAGCGCGAGCACCGCAAAACTATATTGCGGCAAACACGGCTTCATATTCCCTTTATTACAAGTACATATCAGATGAAATGAGAATATCTTGTCTTGAAATTATAAGGCGTGGTAAATCAATGATAATAATAATAACAAAAATGATCTAAAAAAAAACAATAATAATTCGGCATATTTAGCAAAGATAGCCACTTCATTTCCGAAAACTGGTCTTCCAGCGGACCGTGCTATTATTATTACCCCATGCTAATAGGTGTTAAAGCATGATTCAAGGATTTCTTTTCCTACCGGGTACCCATTCACCTCACCTGGGTTGAGTGCAGCACTATGTGGGTAAATTTCTTGCTGAAAGAAAACACGCCATGGCTAGGAATCGAACCCACGTCCTTCAGATTGAAAGCTGATAGTTATAACCACTACACTATACCACAACACCCCATGATAATTATGTTGACCAGACTGAGGACGGCTAAGTGACATATGGTCAGACTATATGGGATGAGAGTAAATAAAAAAGAAGACAAACTGGATAAAGAACAAGTACCAAGTTACCATACTATCATCACTCGGACACAGTTACTTGGTTCAGACATTGGGGATCCTGGTCGGATTAAAATTATATTATGCATGGATTGAAATAAAATACATTAAAAAAAAAGATATTTCTCTTACCATGACCAACACAAAGGCTAGTTGGTCGTAGGTAGATACACCTCCACCTTCCCCCGACCAAGATACTCCTGGAAATCAGATCTGACCTTTCTGCCGACTAGGTCTCCTCCGATCAAAAGAGCCTTGTCTTGGTAAGAGAAATATTTTTGGAATTTTAAAGATCAAATCAATCAATCAGTACTTTGTTGTTCAAAATAAAGATCTGAGAATAGAAATATTCCGAAAATCCATTGTGCCTAATTGTTTGTGGGCCCGGCAGCCACTGTGCAGCGCCAGGTCGACGACAGTCCATGTATAATATGATTTAACTTCGAAAAGGATCCCACGCGTCTGGACGAGGCTATAGATTTACCCGAGCTTTCTTTACCTTCACGTTTGTTGCCAGCATGCGAATCACATCTCACTGAATTCGAAGGATCATGCTATTACTTCGCTCAAGGCAAAACCAATTTCTCGACGTCTAGGACATCTTGTGAGGGTCTTGGGATGCACCTTGTCTACATAGACTCCAGATCGGAACAAGAATTCCTGGTGAACACCATGCAACGGGGTAATACATCCTGGATAGGGTTGTCCGCTTTGGTCTGGCTGGACGGGTCAGGTCTTAGCTATAGTAACTTCGGACGTGGGGCATTCAATGATGGTGGACATTGCTTCAGGATGAAAGAATCTGACGGCAGATGGTATGATAGAAGCTGTTCTGTCGCGTATAGATTTATCTGTGAAAAACAGGGCGGTAAGTAATCGGTTTTGGTGGTGTAACATATGCATAAAGAGAAATACAGACCTGCATCATGACTGGTTTCCCCTTTATTTTCATTTGAAGTATTTCAGGCAAATCGGAAATAAATAATGAAGTAATATGATTACTTTTAGGCCCACGTTAGCGATAAGGTAATGAAGAAGAGGGATATATACGCCATTTAAGAGTTTAATGTGAAGGAATTGAAGAAGCCAATTCCAACTTGGGTTCGCATGGAGTTTATGTTATCTAGGATTACCATTTCCATTGTGGATTCTCAACTTAACAATAACTTTTCCTCGATTTTTTTCTCCCTGTCTCTCTATAATTGTGTCTGCCTGCACGTCTGTTTGCCCCCGCCCCTCCCCGCAAAACATACAAAAAAAAAAAAATCAGCATGTGGTCAGGACTTACCTCTTCTTCATGAGGAAAACGCAGGCTCCTGCTACCACTTCTCAACAAGCGAGGCCAGTTTTAGTGCCTCGGTGACTCGATGTGAGGACCTGGGAATGCATCTTGTCTGCATCGAGTCGCTAGAGGAACAAGATTTCTTGCGATCGAACCACCGTGACGACTACTGGATAGGCATCTCACCAATAACCTCGTTGAATGGCTCAACTGCCACCTTCAACAATGTTCCCGATGAGTATACTGAGTTAGCACATGGAGGGCAGTGCTTCCAGGTGGAATGGAGTTTCGGATGGGAAGACACTGACTGCTCCAACATGCACTATTATATTTGCGAGAAAGGTGAAGGTGGGTGATCTGATGTGATTCGAAACAAAATTTGAAATGTGATAAAGATGATAAAGACAACATTAATACAAGGTTCATTTGATCTTTTTATCTAATTACATATGGCCGCATTTAAACTGTATTTTCTATGACATTTTTTTTTAAAGGCGCTGTGAAAAGAAAAATGCCTTCTTTGTACAACTTTGCATCTGCATTTATCGAGTGAAAAATTATGAGAAACAAGTGTTAAAGTTACCACTTTCAAACACCTTTTCTATATATTATTTCATATGTCCTCTACAACCTGAAGAGGTTAATAATGTATGAGTGGTTTATTAAAATTATTTAGTTTCTTCCTTTCTCTCTTCTGTCACAGACGTCGCACCCGACTGCGGATCAAGTGACCTAAGTTTCTCACACTCCTGCTACGTCTTTCACGAAACAAAGTCCAATTTCTCCTCTGCAAGACAGTCGTGCGAAAGTGTTCATGGACAGCATCTCGTCTTCATAGGGTCTTACGAGGAACAGGAATTCCTGGAGGCGAACCTTCCAAACGATGGGGAAGGGTATTGGATAGGACTATCTAGTGTAACCTGGTTGGATGGGTCTGGTCTGACGTACAACAACTTTGGCGGCCCATACATTTCCGACTTTAATAATGACGGGGATGAATTTCGTCTGGTAGAGGGTTCTCGAGAATGGCATGACACGTGGAATGACTATATTTTCCGTTTCATCTGTGAGAGCGACTCACGTGAGTACTATAATACTAAACTACTGCTGGGAAAACAGATTGTCTCACACAGTGTGCTACAAAAGTGTGTTCGCAGTGTGATCACAATGTTGAACATTGTGTTCACAGTGTGTTGTATCCACAGTGTGCATGTTAACAGTGCGTCCCCAGAGTGTTTTCACAGTGTGTTCATAGCGTTGTCCCCAAGAGTGTGTTAATAGTGTGTTCAGTGTATCCGCAGTGTGTTCACAGTTTGTTGTGTCCAAAGTGTGCATGTTAACAGTGTGTCTCCAGAGTGTGTTCATGGTGTGTCACAAGTTTGTTCGCCGTGTGTTCACAGTGTTTCCCCAGAGTGCGTTCACAGTGTGTTCATGGGGGTGTTTACAATGTGTTTATGGTGTGCATGTCAATAGTGTGTTCACAGTGTGTTCACGGTGTGTCGCAGTGTGTTCACAGTGTGTCATTCAGAGTGTGCTCACATGGTATTTCCAGTGTGTCCTTCAGAGTGTACCCACAGTGTTAATCACTTTGTGAAATCACATTTACACTATTAAGCGTTTCAAAGGCGCATTATCGTCTGTTTTCACGAGGAATCTGACACCATTCGGCTATAATTCACCCAGAGAAGAACGACATTTTGACCAGTAGACGCTATGCAATACCACTGGGTAATGCATCAAAGTATTACAATGGCAATAACAGTGTGAACCACATTTTCACTTCCGCCGTGTCCACAGTCTGGAATAATGTCCACACTAATAAATTTGAGCATTTATACAGTTTGATTACCACATTGACATAGTTCAACACACAATGTAGACACACTGTCATGACTGCTAACATACTGTGGGGGCAGTGTGTATACTAACATAGTGTATGATTATATAATGTTTTATCGGTCGGTGGTGGTGAAGCTGCCTACTGAAACTAATCAATATGATGTGTTGGGTTTTTTTCATTTGTATTTTCCTTATTTTATTTGTTAAAATATGAACCTCTATTTTTTGCAGCATGTAGTGAAATGAATGAAATAGAGCAAAACGGTTCCTGTTACTTCTTCTCTAACCATGCTGACTCTAAGAGGGACTTTTTCCAGGCTGACGATTTCTGTAAGATCCTTGAGATGAATCTGGTGTCAATTGGATCACAGGAAGAGCAAGACTTCCTGGTCAGTCATCTTGATGATAACGAAGACTATTGGATTGGTTTGCGTGGAATATCCTGGCTCGATGGCACATCTCTTGTCTATAATAACTTTCCGTATTACGATTCTGCTTTTGATGACGACGGTCGCTGCTTCTTTATGCATCCATCAGATCTGCTGTGGTACGACGAGAGCTGTTCCGCTAGCAGCCATTACGTATGTGAAAAGGAAATCGGTAAGTCGTATGTATCATTAGGAAGAAGAACCAAGTGTTCTTTCTGGTTCATGTTGGTTTGGTCTACAAGCAGGTGGTCATTTGGTATTATTCTCAGATTGTCGAATTCCACATTGACTTTATAGCTCACTGTCAATTTGCTCTAATGGCCGCTTGATCTACACTTGATTTAATACATACCACTTAGTCTAATTTTCATTTAAGCCTATTCTAATGCACAGTAGTGGAAATTTTCACTTATTTAATAATCTAGGCTACTCATAAGCTTCTTACTTTGCCAATTGAAACTTGTTTCACTAACAGTTACTCGAACTCTACAGACTGGTTCGTGTTAAACGAAGTGGATATAAAGCAAGAACTTTAAAGGGGTGAATCCTAACTAGATATTAACAAAAAATAGCAAGTGATAGGCTTAAAAAGGAAAAGTGAAAATTTTAATAAATGTTAGTTATCAGCTGGTAGTAGGTAAAAAAATATAGCGTTGTTGCGATGCATTTAGATTATCTGGTATTTAAAATGACGTGAGGTTGAATATACGAAGAAAGAATTACGACATTGTCCAAACATTTTGGAGAAACGCTTTTCACATCTAATGTCAAAGACCAATGGCGTATCCCTTACGAAGAAAAGTTCAACGACCAAGAGAAATGATAGATAAGGAAAGGGAAAAGGGTGAAAGGTGGAGTTATATCCTGTATATCAAAATCTCAAAATTACGTCTTCGCTGCTCGCGACTCTTTGGTTATACGCCAATGGTCAGGGCGGTTTCATCTCATTTTCCGAATACATCGGTGTTCACAAAATGTATCTTTTCAAAGAAGTTATTTGGATTCAATTAAGTGATACAAGCTTTATAAATTTTCTGAGAAACACCGCCTATTAGAAGCTTATTTTCATTTTATTGTGCAGGGGAAACCTCTACTGACGGAGAGCCAGTACAGACTTCTGATTCGCCACCCAGCAAAGGTAAATGGCTATAGCCCAACAGTTACTTTTAAATCATCCATTACACCTTGGATATCATTAGTTTTGGATGACCCCCCCCCCCCCCGAAGATCCATAGTAAATGATCACCCTATAACCAATATTATACAACTCCAGATAATGTTCTGTAATCTGATCGGTCCAAATCGGATCACGTGATATTTAGCGAATTGCACTATAGCATCCAAAATGCACTATCCTGCACTCTGACGTCATACCAAATGCACTATCCTGCACTCTGACGTCAGAGTGCAATATAGTGCGAGGTCTGGAATTATCTAGAATTTAGATAAAACATAGCATTCGGGGGAGGGGAGGTTGTATTAAACAAACAATGCACGCATTCTTGTGCATAGAGGACCTAAATAATGAACTCTGTGCTCGACTCGCCAAATGGATACAGCGCACTCGGTCCTGCGGACCTCGGTGCGGTATATCCATTGGCTCTTCTCGCACATCGTTCATTATTTGGCCCTGCATGCACGCGCTTACGTGTATGGCGCGCCGTTTGATCAATAATTCAGATAAACACTGTTTATCGCCGATAAACAGTGTTTATCGCCGATAAACACTGTTTATCGAGCGATAAACACTGTTTATCAAGCGATAAACAGTGTTTATCGAGAGAAACTATGTTTATCGACTGAAAAACACAGTTTCTCTCGATAAACAGTGTTTATCGCCGAAAAACACTGTTTATCGCCGATAAACACTGTTTATCGCCGATAAACACTGTTTTTCGGCGATAAACAATGTTTATCAAGCGATAAACACTGTTTATCGAGAGAAACTGTGTTTTTCAGTCGATAAACATAGTTTCTCTCGATAAACAGTGTTTATCGCTTGATAAACATTGTTTATCGCCGATAAACAGTGTTTTTCGGCGATAAACACTGTTTATCGAGAGAAACTATGTTTTTCGACTGATAAACACAGTTTCTCTCGATAAACAGTGTTTATCGGCGATAAACACTGTTTTTCGGCGATAAACACTGTTTATCTGATTTATTGGGCAAATGGCGCGCACTTATGGCGCGCCGTTTGACCAATAATTCAGATAAACACTGTTTATCGCCGATAAACAGTGTTTATCGCCGAAAAACACTGTTTATCGAGCGATAAACACTGTTTATCAAGCGATAAACAGTGTTTATCGAGAGAAACTATGTTTATCGACTGAAAAACACAGTTTCTCTCGATAAACAGTGTTTATCGCCGAAAAACACTGTTTATCGCCGATAAACACTGTTTATCGAGAGAAACTGTGTTTATCAGTCGAAAAACATAGTTTCTCTCGATAAACACTGTTTATCGCCGATAAACACTGTTTTTCGGCGATAAACAATGTTTATCAAGCGATAAACACTGTTTATCGAGAGAAACTGTGTTTTTCAGTCGATAAACATAGTTTCTCCCGATAAACAGTGTTTATCGCTTGATAAACATTGTTTATCGCCGATAAACAGTGTTTTTCGGCGATAAACACTGTTTATCGAGAGAAACTGTGTTTTTCAGTCGATAAACATAGTTTCTCTCGATAAACAGTGTTTATCGCTTGATAAACACTGTTTATCGCTCGATAAACAGTGTTTTTCGGCGATAAACACTGTTTATCGGCGATAAACAGTGTTTATCGGCGATAAACAGTGTTTATTTGAATTATTGGTCAAACGGCGCGCCATATACGTGCATTGTTTGTACAATAATTATAATAGATAATAATAACAATATGTCCATTTATATAGCGCAGTTACTATGTGCATATATACTCAACTGCGCTTTGATACTTGGTATCATATTATTACCCCGGCTGTAGCTAAGCCGCCATATTAATAGGCGCTGAAGGGTTCAAGGAATAAATCCTACCGGGTACCCATTCACCTCACCTGGGTCGTGTGCAGCACAATGTGGATAAATTTCTTGCCGAAGGAAATTACGCCATGGCTGGGATACGAACCCACGACCCTCTGTTTCAAAGTCCGGAGACTAATCCACTGGGCCACAACGCTCCACAATGATAATGATAACGCAGTTCTTGTACAGCGCATATCACATTATGACAGAACGTCCCTATGCGCTTCCTAAAAGACTTGGCTATTTATACTATCCTGGCTTTAACAGCGCGGAGGTATATCAAGCAATATATTTCTACCAGGTACCAATTCACCTCACCTGGGTCGAGTGCAGCACAATGTTGATGAATTTCTTGCCGACTCGGGTAATTACGCCATGGCTAGGATTCAAACCCACGACCCTCTGTTTCAAAGTCATAAGACTAATCCACTGGGCCACAACGCTCTTTAGATGAAATAAATGTGAGAACATGGCAACCCGGTGACATCTTTAGAATTTTTGTAATAGTCTGAGATGTAAGAATATCCCTTAGATTAATGTGTGCACTCAACATGCCTTATGCTATAATATATGCTCCTTCTTTTTATTTTTCCACGTGTTGTCCTAACATCACTAACGCCTTCATATGCATTTTGCTTTATATAGGCCACGGGAGATCAATGTCCATCAAACTTGTTGCTGATGATTCTATTCTCAAGAAACCTCATGTGCTTGCTTCACACCGTGTATCATCAGTGAGTAGATGCGCTATACGATGCCTTGCCGAAGAGAGTTGTTCCTGCTTCACCTTCATCGAACAAGAGAGGGCGTGCTTACTTGCTGTTGCTTGCGATACTGGCGACGGGGTGAACTATGAGCCGATGCAAGGGGCTCGAACATATTCGAAAGTGTAGATTTAAGTGACTAATGATACAAGCAAGATTCAATTTTAAGAAGTACAAGTCGAACTAGATCAAGTCTGAAGTCATATTATTTCTTAAGTGGGCAACGAATAAGAATGCATGCTGCAACCTTCGTAGAACACACTAAATTATCTATGATGTACATTTATAAGACGTATCGCATTGTCATCTTTAGTCGGTGTAAGAATCCTTAGTCTAGCGAAATGCCTTAATAATCACTATGACTGTCTTGTATTCCAACAATGACACTCCATTTTTTAATAACTTAAATCCGTAAGAGGTCCTAACATGAACCAATATAATTTCCCCTTCGGTATATTAGGCTTCTTTTCAAAATTAACGTTTGAGATAAATAAAATCAAGCGATGAATGAATTCAAAGCTAATATCCATTATTTGTATTGTTCAAATTGTAATAATAATAAATAATAATAATAGTACATTTCTTAAAAACGCATAACACCTACAGGTCTCTATGCGCGATTGACTAAATCAAACATTCTGAAAGAGGTGGGTTTTTAATTGAACTTTGAATTTCTCAAGCTGGGTAATATTTCTTAATGTCGGTGGTAAAGAATTCCATAGTGCTGGTGCAGCTTTCTGGAAAGCCCGATCCCCATATGATTTGGTCTTGACAGTAATTACAGAGAGAAGATTTTGTGAGCCAGAACGGAGATTACGCTTGGGTTTATGAATCTGGACAAGTTCTTGAAGATAAGCAGGGGCAATACCATGAATACATTTGAATGTTAATATGAGAAGTTTATATTTGATCCTTGATCGAATGGGTAGCCAGTGAAGGTCAGATAAGATAGGGGTGATGTGTTCAAATTTTTCTTTTCGAGTTATAAGTCTTGCAGCAGAATTTTGGATGTGTTGTAATTTATCAAGAAGCGATTCCTGTATTCCGAATAGTAAACTATTATTATTATCTAAGTGACTTAAGATGAAGGCATGTACTAACTTTTCTGTTGTTTTCCTATCAAGATATTTTCTCATTTTCCCAATTTTGTCATGCTTAATCTAGCCCAATAGAGTTACATTAAAATCAATCGCTGGCACTTAGTACTTTGTTTAATTTATGTATTTGAATGTTTGAATACCGTTGAAATAATCGCTCTAATTTTGCAATGTTTATTATTGCTGTATTCGCAATTCGCATTGTTGACACATGTCATTTTGAATGTTTTCTTTCTATAAATATTATCTGTTATTGCATTCTCGTGTATAGGGGTTCCATGGAAGATCAAATGTTGTTGAATGGGCTACCCTTTATTTGAAGAGTTTAGTTGCAAAAGGGGTTAGGTCCACTTTGGACCATTCCGAGAAAAACCATGTTTTTATTCTCACTTATTGCAATATTCTTATGAGAAACTAAATTATCATGATGTGCTACCCTATCAAAAATTAAAAAAAGTATTTTGTAAGCTGCACTTTTTTCAAAATCCATGTCATTTTCATCAAATTCGGCTAAATTGTAGAGGAATGCATATCAAAGGTGTAGGGAAGTAAAAAATATGGGGTCCATGTGCTCGTTTTTTAACTATGAGTGTTCAAAGTGATGCGAGTTGGCATGAAAATCGCCCAAATGCGCCCAAAACGTGCAAAAGTCTAATAATGCCGTCTAAAATGCGAATGGTTCCGTAGTTTTGCCCCCAAACATTCAAAATCCATGTCATTTTCATCATACTCTCCAGATTTGTAGAAGAATATATTCTGAAGACATTAAAATATTAAAAATATGGGGTCCATGTGCTCGTTTTTAAGGACGTTCCACAGTTAAAGTGAAATCCATGTCATTTTCACCAAACTTTGCACATAGATACTTTAGAACCTTAATATTCGAAATATGCAAAAATTAACATAGGTCCATGTGCTTGATTTTTTGCTATAGAGCTTCAAAGTTCACCCAAATTGATGTTCTTAAGAATTGCGCATTCAAAATAATTTGGCATTTTTAGACCGCCCAAGATTACTACAATGAGTTTAAACCTCCATTACTCATTCAAAATACATGAAAAAGTCATCAAATTTCGCAAGAGAGTTAATAATTGTATCGTTAGAATGGAGAATCTATTAATAGTGCTATTTGTTTGCAATTTTAAGTTTAACAGCACTGTCAGTTCTTAAAAATGGCGTAAAAGATAACAAAATCCCAATCTGAAAAATGTAAAATTTCAGTAACAAAATACAAACGTACAATAAATGCTGCACTTTATTCAAAATCCATGTCATTGTCACCAAAATTTGCAGAGTTGTAGAGGAAGGTATACCTAAGAGGTAGAAACATTAAAAAATAGGGGTTCATGTGCTTGTTTTTAAACTATCAGCATTTTTATTAGAGCAAATGTGCTTTTTAAAACACCAAAAATGGGCCGAATGCTTAGTATCTATGTGAAGAAAAAATTAAAACCACTCTACCATTTATTCAAACTCGGGCTAATATTCGTGATTCTTGGCAGCACTGCAGAGTAAAGTATTTTGAAATTGTAGAGAATATTTTTTTGAATGGTCCATGGAATAATTCAATTTTTTAGCTTCATGAAATAACGCATCGGATCTGCAGTTAAAGTGCAGAAGACGAGAAGAATCAGCTCATACCCGCAGCTAATTAATACCTGTTCATCCATTGTGACTTCAGCGCGCAGAGTGTAAACTATGCGCAGATCATAATGCGCACAAATATAACTGTGGAACGTCCTTAAACTATCTGGCCCGAATTCACAAAGGTGGTTTTGAAAACCACACATGGTTGAGTCCATGGTTTATGCAGATTTCCTGTATAAATTACGCTTAATTTAGCGCGTGTATAAAAAATGTCCAATACTGATGCACGTTTTTGTCACAATGCGCCAAATTGATGCCTGTTACCATGGTTGGATACGCTATTTTATTCATGAGTCCACTGTTTGAAGAGTGGACTCATGAATAAAAACAGTGGACTCATGAATAAAATAGCGTATCTAACCATGGTAAAAGGCGTAAAATTGGCGCACTGTGACAAAAGCGCGCATCAGAATTGGACATTTTTTATTCACGCACCAGATACGCACTAAATTAAGCGTAATCTATACAGGAAATCTGCATAAACCATGGACTCAACCGTGGGTTTTCAAAACCACCTTTGTAAATTCGGGCTTAGTCTCTAAACTGTTGCGAGTTGGCTTGAAAATCGCCTAAAAAGCGCCGAAAACATGCAAAGTCTCTTAATACCCTCTAAAATGCAAATGGTTCCATATTTCGCTCCAAAACATTCAAAATCCATGTCATTTTCATCATACTCTAGATTTTTAGAGGAATATATTCTAAAGACATTTAAATATTAAAAATATGGGGTCCATGTGCTCGTTTTTAAACTATCAGTGTCCAAAATGTTGCGAGTTGGCTTGAAAATATTGAAATCCACCTAAAATGCGCCGAAAACGTGCAAAAGTCTAATAATACCGTCTAAAATGCGAATGGCTCCGTAGTTTTGCCCCCAAACATTCAAAATCCATGTCATTTTCATCATACTCTCCAGATTTGTAGAAGAATATATTCTAAAGACATTAAAATATTAAAAATATGAGGTCCATGTGCTCGTTTTTAAACTATCAGTGTCTAAACTGTTGTGAGTTGGCTTGAAAATCGCCTAAAAAGCGCCGAAAATATGCAAAAGTCTCTAAATACCCTCTAAAATGCAAATGGTTCCATATTTCGCTCCAAAACATTCAAAATCCATGTCATTTTCATCATACTCTCTAGATTTGTAGAGGAATATATTGTGAAGACGTTAAAATATTAGAAATATGGGGTCCATTTGTTCGTTTTCAAATTATCAGTGTCCAAATTGTTGCGAGTTGGCTTAAAACAGTCTATAATGCGCCTAAAACGGGCAAAAGTCTAATACCATCCAAAATGACTAAAATACGAATGGTTCCTTAGTCCTGCTAACAAACATTCAAAATCCATGTCATTTTCACCATACTCTCTAGATTTGTAGAGAAATATATTCTAAAGAAGTTAAGACATTACAAATTTGGGGTCCATGTGCTCGTTTTCAAATTATCAGTGTCCAAAGCATTGCGCGTTGGCTTGAAACAGCCCAAAATGCACCGAAAACAAGCAAAAGTCTGTTAATACCGTCTAAAATGCGAGTGGTTTCGTAGTCTTGCTCCCAAACATTGAAAATCCATGTCGTTTTCATCATACTTTGCACATAGATACTTCAGCACCTGAATATTCCAAATATGCAAAAAATAACATTGGACCTTGTGCTTGATTTTTTGCTATAGAGCTTAAAAGTTAACCCAAAATGGATGATGTTCTTAAGAATTGCGCATCCAAAAGAATTCGGCATTTTTAGACCTCACGATATCACAACATTGAGATTAAAGCCCTATTACTCAGTCAAAATCCATGAAAATTTCATCAAATTTTGCAATATGATTAATAATTGTATCCGTAAGATGGATAATCTATCAATTGCTGTCAATTGTTTGCTCATTTAAGTCTAAGAACACTCTCAGTTCTTAGAAATTGCGGGAAAGATACTCAACCTCAAAAATTTCAAATTTCAATAACAAGCTTGAGAAGTATAAGAAATGCTGCACTTTATTCAAAACCCATGTCATTTTCACCAAACTTTGCAAAGTTGTACAGTAAGGTATACCTAAGAGGTGCAAACATTAAAAAATATGGGTTCATGCGCTTGTTTTCAAACTATCAGCACTCTTATTAGAGCAAATTTACTTCTTAAAACACCCCAAAACGCGCCAAAAGCAGTATCTATGTGAGGAAAAATTCCGAACCACTTTTCCATTTATTCATACTGGGGGTTCATATTTATCATACTTTGCAGCACTACAGAGAAACTATTTTGAAATTGTAGAGGAATTAAAAAAATGGTCCATGGAATAATTCCAGTTTATTGGCTTCATAAAATAACACATCAGATCTGCAGTTTAATAAATCAGCTCACATTACCTACAGCTGACTAATACCGTGTTTACACTTAATCGGCATTTGAATCGGCTCGCGGTTCTGAACCGCGAGCTGATGCAGCATCGGCTTTTTCATAGCGTGTAAACGCGAGTAACTTGCATCGGCTCGCGGTTCAGAACCGGCAATTCGCACCACCAAAGTAGTAGGTTCTGAACCGCGAGCCGATGCAGAATCGGCTTTTTTACTACGTGTAAACAGAAAGCCGATTCTGCACCGGCAATTTGTGCGCATTTCATTTACTTTACCATTGTGACGCAATTGTAAGCGCACGGATCCAGCATTGTCTTTATTATGACGTATAGTTTAGGTGTGCGTATCATTTCAGGTTTTTGCATCGGCTCGCGGTTCTGAACCGCGAGATGTAACAACGTGTAAACGCAAACCAAAAGCCGATTCTGCATTGGCTTTTGGTTCTGAACCAAAAGCCGATTAAGTGTAAACACGGTAAAAATCACAAGTTCATCCATTGTGACGCCAGCGCGCAGAGTGTAAAATATGCGCAGATCATATGTGTTCATATATATTCTCAAATGTGTGATATGACTGTCGTGCACATTTTAGTAGATATACCAAACTATGCACAGCAAATTCTCTTCATTTGCATTTTGTCGTGTTTGTTTTTAACATTATTCTTATATCGTATTCATGTTATACTTAGTCACTGACATGATGATCTTGTTTTAGCCTGGCTTCTATTAAGTCAAGCATTTTGATTACGATGACTGGCCTCTGCATTCTCATCACTTGTACTTGTTTATTTATGAATTTTATCAATGAAATTATTTCTAGTGTAATCTAAATGTTGCGTTGCAATATGATAGAAATGTTGGTTTTATTCGCTATCGCAGATTTGCATTTTTATTTAGAAATTAATTCAGAAACTCCTGCAAGCAATCAACATGATTTCGTTCATTTTCGATATTATGTTACACATAACATGAATAATATGCATATCATATTTAATCTTCCATAAATTTAATCATGTTTAGTGATTGCATGAGCTTTCTAATATATTTTTTATCAATAAAAGAAACCTACTTTTCATTCACTTCAGTTTATTGTAAAACCTTCTCGTTGAAAGTGTGTGCGCATATGAAGATGTGTGTATGTGGGTGTCAATGCATATGATATAAATATCCTATATAGAACTCTAAAATTTAGAATAGAGAATTAAGTGATTTTAATTAAATGGATATTTGCCCAAACCACATTCGTATCATGGCACTACCAAGTACATGGAGAATAGATGGCGATTTGAAATCATTAATAAAGTCATGCAGGCATATTTATTCAGGTCACGAATCCCTTTTCGAGGTGGATATTTGATTTTAAACTGGTAGCTTGAGATGTGTGCAGGTAATATCCTGAGGAACTGCAATTAGGTTGAGCGGGGCTGTTGATTGTTACGTCATGTGACGTCAACATGCGCACTGCTGGTGCCTGCAGCTGCGCTGCAGTCTCGGTGCGCGCGTGCAATGGACATAGTTGTATGGATCCAAAATTGCACAATGAATGGACCCAAAATTGCACGGTTGATGACGTCAATGCAAAATGGGCTGAATGAACGATATCAAACAACCAATCAAATCACAAGGATCTATCTAGGTGTCATATAATGTACTTTTGATGCAGGGTGGTCGTACGAACTAGATTAATGCGGACATATGGTATAATGACAGTGTGCGTGTACAGGTGTATATTCAAATTGATTCGGACTTCAATATTATACTCTCTGGCCCGTATTCTGAAGTCAGGTTTAACTTAGACCATGGTCCAACTCTGTACTAAAATTATGGGAAGCCAAAAGTGTCAAAAATGTTATTAATTTGTATGTTTCTTATGTTTACTGTGCTCTTTCCTGATTCATCGATGGTGGAGACAATCATCTATTTAGACTTCCTAGAAAATTATGAATGATTTGAGAGCCAAATGAGGTGAAATATTCTATCTCTACTGTTAGTGATTTATGTAGCTATTGGCTATCGATACTTAAACCACAACTTTAAACCTGAGTTTAAGTTAAACTCGACTTCGAAATACGGGCCAATGTTTTTATTTACAGATGGAGCTGACGTCGTTGATTCTTTTCGTGGTGGTTTTCAACCAACATATAACATTTTCTCTTCAGCAAGAGGGTAGGTAATGCATCTCATTGTACTTTTGCTTTTGCTCATTATGAAATACATTAAGATTAATATATTTCCTTATAGATTCACGAGATCAATGACATAAGTATTGTTCTGCATCTTGCTCAAGTTATATTAAACGTCATTTATTAAATAAAGTTGTATACGATTTTATGTGATATATATGAATATAGAAAAAAAAAACAAGGATCCACATGATCATTCTATAAAAAGAAATAATACACAGTTTTTGTCTCGCCTGCATAGCAGAGCGAGACTATAGGCGCCGCTTTTCCGACGGCGGCGGCGGCGTCAACATCAAATCTTAACCTAAGGTTAAGTTTTTGAAATGACATCATGACTTAGGAAGTATATGGATCTAGTTCATCAAACTTAGACATAAGGTTGATCAAGTATCACTGAACATCGTGCTTGAGTTTCAGGTCACATGATAAAGGTCAAAGGTCATTTAGGGTCAATGAACTTAGACCATGTTGGGAGAATTATTTTCAAAATCTTAACCGAAGGTTAAGTTTTTGAAATGACATCATAACTTAAAATGTATATAGACCTAGTTCATGAAACTTGGGCATGAGGTTAATCAAGTATTAGTAAACATCCTGCTCGAGTTTCAGGTCACATGACCAAGGTCAAAGGTCATTTAGGGTAAATGAACTTTGGTCAATAATAATGAATGGAAAAGCGGCGCCTATAGTCTCGCTCTGCTATGCAGGCAAGACAAAAACTGTGATCTATGTTGCGGCAAACACGGCTTCATATTCCCTTTATTACAGGTATATATCAGATGAAATGAGAATATCTTGTCTTAAAATAATAAGAAGTGGTCAATCAATGATTATAATAAAAAAAATTATCTTAAAAAAAACAATAATAATAATTCGGCATATTTAGCAAAGATAGCCACTTCATTTCCGAAAACTGCTCTCCCAGCGGACCCTGCTATTATTAATACCCCAGCTAATAATTCAATGATTTATTTTCCTACCGGGTACCCATTCACTTCACCTGGGTTGAGTGCAGCACACAGTGGGTAATTTTTTTTGCTGAAGGAAAACACGCCACGGCTAGGAATCGAACCCACGTCCTTCAGATTGAAAGATGATAGTTATACCCACTACACTAGACCACAACACCCCATGATAATTATGTTGACCAAACTGTGGACGGCTTAGTGACAGCTAGAGACCTATGGTCAGACTATATGGGATGAGAGTAAATAAAAAAGAAGACAAAGCAGATGAAGAACAAGTACCAAATTACCATACTATCATTACTCAGCCACAGTAACCTGGTTCAGACAATGGGGATCATGGTCGGAGTAAAATTCTATTATGCATGGATTAAAGTAAAAAAAATATTTTTTTTATCATGACCAACACAAAGGCTAGTTGGTCGGAGGTAGAAACACTCCCACCTTCCTCCGACCAAGATACTCCTGGAAATCAGTAGGAGTACCTTGGTCGGGAAATGCGACCTCTATCCGGACGGGAACTGATCCGACCTTTCAGCCGACTAGGTCTCCTCCAACCAAAAGAGCCTTTGTCTTGGTCGCGATAAGAGAATTATCTTTGGAATTTTAAAGATCAAATCAATCAATCAGTATTTTATTGTTCTAATAAACATCTGAGAATAGAAATATTCCGAAAATTCATTGTGGCCAATTGATCGTGGGCCCGGCAGCCACTGTGCAGCGCCAGGTCGACGACGCTCCATGCATAATATAATTTAACTTCGAAAAGGATCCCACGCGTCTGAACGATGCTATAAATTTACCCGAGCTTTCTTTACCTTCACGTTTGTTGCCAGCATGCGAATCACAACTCACTGAATTCGAAGGATCATGCTATTACTTCGCTCAAGGCAAAACCAATTTCTCAACGTCTAGGGCATCATGTGAGGGTCTTGGGATGCACCTTGTCTACATAGAGTCCAGATCGGAACAAGAATTCCTGGTGAACACCATGCAACGGGGTAATACATCCTGGATAGGGTTGTCCAGTTTGGTCTGGCTGGACGGGTCAGGTCTAAGTTATAGTGACTTCGGACATGGGGCATTCGATGAGGACGGACATTGCTTCAGGATGAAAGAATTTGACGGTAGATGGTACGATAGAAGCTGTTCTGCCTCGTATAGATTCATCTGTGAAAAACAGGGCGGTAAGTAATCGGTTTTGGTGGTGTAATATGCATAAAGAGAAATACAGACCTGCATCATGACTGGTTTCCCCTTTATTTTCATTTGAAGTATTCGAGGCAAATCGGAAGTAAAGAATGAAGTAATATGATTACTTTTAGGCCCCCATTAGCGATAAGATAATGAAGTAGAGGGATATATACACCATTTAAGAGTTGAATGTGAAGGAATTGAAGACGCCAATTCCAACTTGGGTTCGCATGGTTGGTAAGGAGTTTGTGTTATCTAGAATTACCATTTCCATTGTGGATTCTCAACTTAACAATATAATTTCCTCGAAGTTTTTTCTCTCTGTCTCTCTATAATTGTGTCTGCCTGCACGTCTGTTTGCCCCCGCCCCTCCCCGCAAAACATACAATAAAAAAACATTCAGCATGTGGTCCGGACATGCCTGTTTATCATGATGAACATGCTGGTTCTTGCTACCACTTCTCTCCAAGCGAGTCCACTTTCAGCACCTTGATGACTCGATGTGAAGATCTGGGAATGCATCTTGTCTTCATCGAGTCGCCAGAGGAACAAGATTTCTTGCGATCGATCCACCGTGACGACTTCTGGATAGGCATCTCACCAATAACCTGGTTGAATGGCTCAACTGCCACCTTCACCAATATCCATTATGAGTATACTGAGTTAGCACATGGAGGACGGTGTTTCCAGGTGGAATGGAGTTTCGGATGGGATGACACTGACTGCTCCAACATGCACTATTATATTTGCGAGAAAGATGTAGGTGGGTGATCTGATGTGATTCGACAGAAAAATTGAAATGTGATAAAGACAACATTAATACAACCTTCATTTGATCTTTTATCTAATTACATATGGCCGCATTTAAACAGTATTTTCTATGACATTTTTTTTTAAGGCGCTGTGAAAAGAAAAATGCCTTCTTTGTACAACTTTGCATCTGCATTTATCGAGTGAAAAATTATGAGAAACAAGTGTTAAAGTTACCACTTTCAAACACCTTTTCTATATATTATTTCATATGTCCTCTACAACCTGAAGAGGTTAATAATGTATGAGTGGTTTATTAAAATTATTTAGTTTCTTCCTTTCTCTCTTCTGTCACAGACGTCGGACCCGACTGCGGATCAAGTGACCTAAGTTTCTCACACTCCTGCTACGTCTTTCACGAAACAAAGTCCAATTTCTCCTCTGCAAGACAGTCGTGCAAAAGTGTTCATGGACAGCATCTCGTCTTCATAGGGTCTTACGAGGAACAGGAATTCCTGGAGGCGAACCTTCCAAACGATGGGGAAGTGTATTGGATAGGACTATCTAGTGTAACCTGGTTGGATGGGTCTGGTCTGACGTACAACAACTTTGACGGCCCATACATTTCCGACTTTAACAATGACGGGGATGAATTTCGTCTGGTAGAGGGTTCTCGAGAATGGCATGACACGTGGAATGACCAGTTCCATTTCATTTGTGAGAGGGACTTACGAGAGTACTATAATAATACTAAACTACTGCTGGGAAAACAGATTGTCTCACACAGTGTGCTACAAAAGTGTGTTCGCAGTGTGATCACAATGTTGAACATTGTGTTCACAGTGTGTTGTATCCACAGTGTGCATGTTAACAGTGCATCCCCAGAGTGTTTTCACAGTGTGTTCATAGCGTTGTCCCCAAGAGTGTGTTAATAGTGTGTTCAGTGTATCCGCAGTGTGTTCACAGTTTGTTGTGTCCAAAGTGTGCATGTTAACAGTGTGTCTCCAGAGTGTGTTCATCGTGTGTCACAAGTTTGTTCGCCGTGTGTTCACAGTGTTTCCCCAGAGTGCGTTCACAGTGTGTTCATGGGGGTGTTTACAATGGTGTTTATGGTGTGCATGTCCATAGTGTGTTCACAGTGTGTTCACGGTGTGTCGCAGTGTGTTCACAGTGTGTAATTCAGAGTGTGCTTACATGATGTTCATAGTGTGTCCTTCAAAGTGTACCCACAGTGTTGATCACTTTGTGAAATCACATTTACACTATTAAGCATTTCAAAGGCGCATTATCGTCTGTTTTCACGAGGAATCTGACATCATTCGGCTATAATTCACCCAGAGAAGAACGACATTTTGACCAGTAGACGCTATGCAATACCACTGGGTAATGCTTCAAAGTATTACAATGACAATAACAGTGTGAACCACATTTTCACTTCCGCCGTGTCCACAGTCTGGAATAATGTCCACACTAATAAATTTGAGCATTTATACAGTTTGATTACCACATTGACATAGTTCAACACACAATGTAGACACACTGTCATGACTGCTAACATACTGTAGGGGCAGTGTGTATACTAACATAGTGTATGATTATATAATGTTTTATCGGTCGGTGGTGGTGAAGCTGCCTACTGAAACTAATCAATATGATGTGTTGGGTTTTTTTTTTCATTTGGATATTCCTTATTTTATTTGTTAAAATATGAACCTCTTTTTTTTGCAGCATGTAGTGAAATGAATGAAATAGAGCAAAACGGTTCCTGTTACTTCTTCTCTGACCATGCTGACTATAAGAGGGACTTTTTCCAGGCTGACGGTTTCTGTAAGATCCTTGAGATGAATCTGGTGTCAATTGGATCACAGGAAGAGCAAGACTTCCTGGTCAGTCATCTTGATGATTACGAAGACTATTGGATTGGTTTGCGTGGAATATCCTGGCTCGATGGCACATCTCTTGTCTATAATAACTTTCCGTATTACGATTCTGCTTTTGATGACGACGGTCGCTGCTTCTTTATGCATCCATCAGATCTGCTGTGGTACGACGAGAGCTGTTCCGCTAGCAGCCATTACGCATGTGAAAAGGAAATCGGTAAGTCGTATGTATCATTAGGAAGAAGAACCAAGTGTTCTTTCTGGTTCATGTTGGTTTGGTATACAAGCAGGTGGTCATTTGGTATTATTCTCAGATTGTCGAATTCCACATTGACTTTATAGCTCACTGTCAATTTGCTCTAATGGCCGCTTAATACATACCACTTAGTCTAATTTTCATTTAAGCCTATTCTAATGCACAGTAGTGGAAATTTTCACTTATTTAATAATATAGGCTACTCATAAGCTTCTTACTTTGCCAATTGAAACTTGTTTCACTAACAGTTACTCGAACTCTACAGACTGGTTCGTGTTAAACGAAGTGGATATAAAGCAAGAAATTTAAAGGGGTGAATCCTAACTAGATATTAACAAAAAAGAGCAAGTGATAGGCTTAAAAAGGAAAAGTGAAAATTTTAATAAATGTTAGTTATCAGCTGGTAGTAGGTAAAAAAATATAGCGTTGTTGCGATGCATTTAGATTATCTGGTATTTAAAATGACGTGAGGTTGAATATACGAAGAAAGAATTACGACATTGTCCAAACATTTTGGAGAAACGCTTTTCACATCTAATGTCAAAGACCAATGGCGTATCCCTTACGAAGAAAAGTTCAACGACCAAGAGAAATGATAGATAAGGAAAGGGAAAAGGGTGAAAGGTGGAGTTATATCCTGTATATCAAAATCTCAAAATTACGTCTTCGCTGCTCGCGACTCTTTGGTTTTACGCCAATGGTCAGGGCGGTTTCATCTCATTTTCCGAATACATCGGTGTTCACAAAATGTATCTTTTCAAAGAAGTTATTTGGATTCAATTAAGTGATACAAGCTTTATAAATTATCTGAGAAACACCGCCTATTAGAAGCTTATTTTCATTTTATTGTGCAGGGGAAACCTCTACTGACGGAGAGCCAGTACAGACTTCTGATTCGCCACCCAGCAAAGGTAAATGGCTATAGCCCAACAGTTACTCTTAAATCATCCATTACACCTTGGATATCATTAGTTTTGGATGACCCCCCCCCCCCCTCCCGAAGATCCATAGTAAATGATCACCCTATAACCAATATTATACAACTCCAGATAATGTTCTGTAATCTGATCGGTCCAAATCGGATCACGTGATATTTAGCGAATTGCACTATAACATCCAAAATGCACTATCCTGCACTCTGACGTCAGAGTGCAATATAGTGCGAGGTCTGGAATTATCTAGAATTTAGATAAAACATAGCATTCGGGGGAGGGGAGGTTGTATTAAACAAACAATGCACGCATTCTTGTGCATAGAGGACCTAAATAATGAACTCTGTGCTCGACTCGCCAAATGGATACAGCGCACTCGGTCCTGCGGACCTCGGTGCGGTATATCCATTGGCTCTTCTCGCACATCGTTCATTATTTGGCCCTGCATGCACGCGCTTACGTGCATTATTTGTACAATAATTATAATAAATAATAATAACAATATGTCAATTTATATAGCGCAGTTACTATGTGCATATATACTCAACTGCGCTTTGATATTTGGTATCATATTATTACCCCGGCTGTAGCTAAGCCGCCATATCAATAGGCGCTGAAGGGTTCAAGGAATAAATCCTACCGGGTACCCATTCACCTCACCTGGGTCGAGTGCAGCACAATGTGGATAAATTTCTTGCCGAAGGAAATTACGCCGTGGCTGGGATTCGAACCCACGACCCTCTGTTTCAAAGTCTGGAGACTAATCCACTGGGCCACAACGCTCCACAATGATAATGATAACGCAGTTCTTGTACAGCGCATATCACATTATGACAGAACGTCCCTATGCGCTTCCTAAAAGACTTGGATATTTATACTATCCTGGCTTTAACAGCGCGGAGGTATATCAAGCAATATATTTCTACCAGGTACCAATTCACCTCACCTGGGTCGAGTGCAGCACAATGTTGATGAATTTCTTGCCGACTCGGGTAATTACGCCATGGCTGGGATTCAAACCCACGACCCTCTGTTTCAAAGTCATAAGACTAATCCACTGGGCCACAACGCTCTTTAGATGAAATAAATGTGAGAACATGGCAACCCGGTGACATCTTATTAATTTAATTTATGCATATATATAAAAAGAGTTCTACCGGTCTTGGTCAATTTTCAATTTTCTTGGTAAATTTTTAATTTCTATCTGATCTCATAAACTGTTACATCAGAAAATGAAAAAAGTTAAGTCATAGTATCAAAATGTTCTATCATTTCAAGCTGTATCCTGGAACCATTCAATAATTCCTAATTAATACTACCCCCACACCCTCATATACCGACCCACATACATGCACACCCACTCTCAACACACACACACACTTATACATACACATACAATTTTAAATATACATTTGCACACGCGCACACGTTTGCACATGCACAAACACATGCAAATACGTCAAATGTGCACATAATATCAGGCATACAAGGTTCTTGCATGTAAATATCGTATTAATAATATATGTTTATAATTAATTTAAGTCAATGCTTGATTTGTACTTCGTTCTTTTTTGTCTATTTCGCTAATACGTTTTGAGGCCGCTACCTTAGTCAAGCACTGCTTATGGTAGCGGTCTCCAGCATTTTTTTTTGTCTACTCAACAAAGTACAACTTATAATATTGCAAACTAATACTATCTATATACATTTTTGCAAATGAATGATTATTTGTATTTATTTTTGTAAAAAGAAATGTATCACTATTTTTTTCTTTATGTTGTCATTATGTTTGTTAATTATTTCTGTTGGAAAAATGCTGAAATAAAATCAAATCAAAATCAAATCAAATCTTTAGAATTTTTGTAATAGTCTGAGATGTAAGAATATCCCTTAGATTAATGTGTGCACTCAGCATGCCTTATGCTATATGCTCCTTCTTTTTATTTTTCCACGTGTTGTCCTAACATCACTAACGCCTTCATATGCATCTTGCTTTATATAGGCCACGGGAGATCAATGTCCATCAAACTTGTTGCTGATGATTCTATTCTCAAGAAACCTCATGTGCTTGCTTCACACCGTGTATCATCAGTGAGTAGATGCGCTATACAATGCCTTGCCGAAGAGAGTTGTTCCTGCTTCACCTTCATCGAACAAGAGAGGGCGTGCTTACTTGCTGTTGCTTGCGATACTGGCGACGGGGTGAACTATGAGCCGATGCAAGGGGCTCGAACATATTCGAAAGTGTAGATTTAAGTGACTAATGATATAAGCAAGATTCAATTTTAAGAAGTACAAGTCGAACTAGATCAAGTATGAAGTCATATTATTTCTTAAGTGGGCAACGAATAAGAATGCATGCTGCAACCTTCGTAGAACACACTAAATGATCTATGATGTACATTAATTATAAGACGTATCGAATTTTCATCTTTAGTCGGTGTAAAGATCCTTAGTCTAGCGAAATGCCTCAATAATCACTATGACTGTCTTGTATTCCAACAACCAACAGTGACACTCCATTTTTTAATAACTCAAATCCGTAAGAAGTCCTAACATGAACCAATATCATTTCCCCTTCGGTATATTCGGCTTCTTTTCCAAAGTAACGTTTGAGAGAAATAAAATCAAGCGATGAATGAATTCAAAGCTAATATCCATTATTTGTATTGTTCAAATTGTCATGCTTAATCTAGCCCAATAGAGTTACATTATAATCAATCGCTGGCACTTAGTACTTTGTTCAATTTATGTATTTGAATGTTTGAATACCGTTGAAATAATCGCTTTAATTTTGCAATGTTTATTATTGCTGTATTCGCAATTCGCATTGTTGACACATGTCATTTTGAATGTTTTCTTTCTGTAAATATTATCTGTTATTGCATGCTCGTGTATAGGGGTTCCATGGGAGATCAAATATTGTTGAATGGGCTACCCTTTATTTGAAGAGTTTAGTTGCAAAAGCGGTTAGGTCCACTTTGGACCATTCCGAGAAAAACCATGTTTTTATTCTCACTTATTGCAATATTCTTATGAGAAACTAAATTATCATGATGTACTACCCTATCATGTGTACATAAAATTGGGTATCAAGGAAATCTTCCTGTCTTCAATTTTTGTCTATATATTTTTTTTTAATTATCATTGTGGACCTAACCCCTTTTGCAACTAAACTGAAATGAATCCAATCTCTTTTTATTAAAAAAGTGATTTTTCTTTGCCACTTTCATTCACGTTTTCATTTGAATCTCAAATTGTCTTTGGTATCATCAGAGTGACTAAAAATTGAGAGGGTTAGAAACAAAAAACAATAAGATTTATGAAAAATGGACCTAACCCCTTTTGGCAAATGAGTTCTTCAAAAGAGTTTAGTTGCAAAAGGGGATAGGTCCACTCCAAGAATTTCTTTTTTTTTAATTCTCCTATATTGCAATATTCGTATGCGAAACTGAATTTTCATGATACCCTACCATGAGTACATAAAATGGGGTATAAGAGAAATCTACCAGTCTTCATATTTTTTAAGATATTCTTTTCCAAAAAAAATTCTGTGTGGACCTAACCCTTTTTGCAACTAAACTGAAATGGACCTAACCCCTTTTGAAAAAAAAGTGATTTTTCTTTGCCATTTTAGTTCACTTTTTAATAGGAATTTTAACTTTTCTTTGGTATCATCTTATAGAGCTACTGAAAATCTATACATTAAGACATAAAAATCCAATTTGATGTAAAATGGACCTTACCCCTTTTGTTAGTGAGCTCTTCATTTAATAAACAATAGTAATAACAATGAATATAAATAAGAATCAATCAGTAGCCAGTATATCTTATCAGGAATCTTGTGCAAATATAAGCCATGTAAGCTATGTTTCGTTTAATACATTTCTTCACAGTTCGTAGTCCATGTTATTAACGAAAGCACAATAATGAACCCTTTAGCTTTGGACAGCTTATAAATGATCGTTTAAAAATGAAGAATAAAGAAGCGCCAAGACAACAGTGAGATGTGAAAATAAAAAAACAAACAAAAATGAAAGTGATATTGCCAATAATTTCATGCGATCAAAATGGTAAAGGGAAAAATGCTGAACATTTTATGAAACTAATGACACGAATCGGTTTTCCAATACTGTTATCAATCAAAGATACAATGACATCAAATTTAGGAGCTGACAACATCTAAACGATTCATTTATTTCATGTCATATGACAGAACATCAGTATATTGAGAAAATTACCCCCATCAAATCTGCCCAACTTTAGAAAAAGGAAGCAAGTGACAGATCCGTCAAATATGAGTTACTGCTGTTTTTGAAACACCCTTTGTATGTGGCCCGTTTAGGCAAAATTTGGGAAAATAACGATAGTTCTATGAAAAGATATTCAAGGAAATATGCTGTTAATTGCATTGACGCCCATGTAAATGCTAATTTACAACAAATTACAGTGCGTCCCACAAAAAACGAAACCGAGATTTAGCGATGATTTATCATAGCTTAATCATGAACACAATAAACAAATGACCTACCAATGTAAAGCTTAGAATCTCCTCTTTCATCTGATATTACTAAGATTGTTCCTCATTCACGCATGATTGAGCAAAAACAATTTGAAGAAAGGATACCAAAAAATCATTTGGCGGAGGGTATCTGAATTTCAAAAAGAAAATCTTAGCCGAAATAGTTCAATATCTGCTCTTTTATTTATTTCCTTAATCACAGAAAACGGTCAAGAAGAAAAAAAAACTCTGTTCCCTCGAAACAATGCTTGTATTTCCATAATTTCATTAAATAAACGTGTTTTCACCAGTTTCTCACAGAAGCTACTGCACGGTTAACAAAAGTCTTAATGCATGGCCGATCGTCAACAAAACGGAGTGTCGAGTGAGTCTGAACGCTATCCTGTAAAACCTCTTCATTTTATGAAATTATTGAAATTCAAGCCTTATTTCAAATAACCAGAACATTTTCTGGAATTGAGGTATCAAATTAAAGAGCATATAGTGAACTTTTTAAAATGTGGTTTTCTTGTTGAATTTTGAAACCCAGATACACCCAGCCAAGTGACTTTTTGTAAGTAATTTCAGATGAAAGAGGATATTCTAAGCTTTACAATGGTAGGTCATTTGTCTATTGTATTTGTGATTAAGTTATGATAAATCATCGATAAAGAGTCTCGGTTTCGTTTTTTGTGAGACGCACTGTATACTTATGAAACTTGCTTCCTTTTGCCAAAGTACGGCAGAAATGCTTTTCGATGAATGTACAATTATCCTTATCACAATTATTAATTGTTGATAAAATGATATCTCACGCAATATTTCGGTCCTACCCATTTTTCAATAAGTAAAAACAGGATATGAGATGGAGTGAGTGTTTAATAAAACGTGTGTGCCTGTCAGTGTGCGTAACTCCCCAAATGTCTTTATTACAATGTTTGTAATGAATGTCTTTGGCTGAAAAAATAATCTCTTGTCACACGAACGAGCACACGATGTAGATTGACTTTAGAAAGAACCTCTGAACATATTATTATCAAGGTAAAACCTCTCATATCTCTCTGTCGAATCAACAAATTGAAGACATTTCAGCCAGGCTAGTCAAGTGTAAAAGGTAAGTAAATAGTGAGGAAAGATTTTTGTTAACATTTGTTATTTGATATATTTTATATAGTCTTGGATGTTAAGTAACTTTATGAAAATATTAATATGTTTGTCTGAAATGTAGGCTTTCAAGGGATAGTTAAAATCTGAGAAAATATTTGAAAGGATGCGATTCTCTGTTTGTTTCTCTTTAGATCTTTATTTAGAAGGGAAAAAATAGTTTACATATGACTTACACTAAATATAAATAGAAGCTGTAACAATTGATGAGTATGTCCGCTGATAGATTGTTAAAGCGACAACTAGCATGGCTACACGACGTTTTTAATTATTTAGAATGTTTCTACAAACGCATTTTGAGAACTGTCACGCCATTTACCAATTTACTGCATATTTTAAACAAGGTTATATAGCAGAACAGCCAATTTCATATAGAGTCAGTGACAGAGAATGGACATGATGGAAGGAAAAAAATGGGTTCTAGGATGCCGACATTTTAGATTATAAAACAAATTATCAGGATCACAATTTATTATAATCATTGATTTACATGATTGTGAACATCAACAAGACATAAAAAACGGTAGAGAGAAGCCCATTGAATTGTTCTAGTGAGGGCAAGATCACGGTGCAATCTCATGACAAATGAATTTAACAACACTTTATTCATTGTTTCTCCATGATTCATTTTCAGATGGATGTTATTTTCTGTGTTTTCACGGTTCTTGTCACCCAACAATCCTCATATTTTTATCAGCAAGTTAATGCCCAAGGTAATTCTACTACTAGTTGTAGGAGTTGTAGTCGTAGTAGTAGTAGTAGTTGTTGTTGTAGTGGTCTGATTTTACTATTTCTATTTTCACTACTGCTTGTATACTTCTAATGATCTTCATTATACTACAAACACTAAAAATGCTACTGCTATAACTAATACTCTTATTGATATGCTGTTATTTCGTCGGTATCATTATGAACGATAAGATTGCCTTATATTCTATTACTATAAGAAAAGAAAAAGGAGACGCTAGTGGAAGAGCAAGATGAGTAAGAAGAAGAAAGAGTGATTTGAATGAAGAGGAAAATCTTAGTAATAAAGCAATATAATGTAGTCACTATCTTCGGGAATCCATGTACATTGATAAACTATGATATCCTGCTCAGTGTTTCGGCTCCCCTTACCATACCAATCCTTAAGTATGATTTTATTTTTGATCAGATGCCGAATTTAGTGGAAATGGATACATCGTGCACAACGAGTCTTGCTACTTCTTCTCAAACATCCAATCAAATTTCAGGACATCGAATCTATTTTGTAAAAATCATGGAATGCACTTGGTTTCCATACAATCTTCTAACGAGCAGTCGTTTCTTGTCGAAAAGATCATGAAGAGAGGTATTGAAGATTACTGGATAGGTCTATCAAGGTTTTCATGGTTAGATGGATCTCCTCTGTCGTATATTAACTTTCCAGAAATCAACAAGGCTCTTGATGATGACGGAAGGTGCTTCAGGTTAAGAGCCCACAGGAATAATTGGCATGATGCACCTTGTTCCCTCCAATACAAGTTTATCTGTGAAGTGGAATATGGTAAGCAATGTAAATGTCGTTTGCAATATTTCCGTTTGTCTTTTAATCAATAACTGAACTATATGTTGAAGCAGAAGAGATGTGTTTCAATATCCAGAAAAAATGCTCGTCTATCGTAATGGTACAGTCTGGGTTAGGTTTTAGCGTCCCCATACATGACATGGGAAATTAGATTGGTAGGAAGAACATCCTATTATTTTTCCTTTCTTTCTTTAAAGGTCAAGTCCACTTCAGAATTTTTTTTTTTGAATCAATAGAGAAAAATCAGACAAGCATAATGCTGAAAATTTCATCAAAATCGAATGTGAAATAAGAAAGTTATGACATTTAAAGTTTCGCTTATTTTCACAAAATAGTTATATGCACAATTTAGCCACCTGCAAATGAGGGAATCTATGATGTCCCTCAATCACTATTTCTTTTGTTTTTTATTGTTTGAATTATACAATATTTAAACAAGTGTTTGGTACTGCAAAATCGTAAGATAGCCTTAAAAACTGACATACTGAAGCTTTTCGACATGCACTCATCGGAGTAAAATCGCATGAATGACTAAAAACGCTAGAGCAAAACAATATATGATAGAACCGTAACCAGACAATGGACGCTAAACAGCGAGCCGTGATTGGCTGTCAAGCAAACAAGTTAGGCTTGGTACCAGCCGTATATTGAAGCGAAGCAACTAAAAAAAACGCAAGGGTTATTTCAATATTTCAATTTTTACAGATTTGACAATAAGGACCGACTTCACTGAACCATAACATGTTAAACAATGGTAATGCCACATGTTCAGGGAGAAATAACACTTTGTTTCACAGGACAATGATTAGAAAATTAGAATATTTCATATAATAAAATACAAAAGAAACAGTGAGTGAGTGATGTCATCAGATCCCTCATTTGCATACCGACAGGATGTGCATATAACTATTTTGTAAAATTAAGCGAAACTTCAAAATGTCATAACTTTCTTATTTTACATCCGATTCGGATGAATTTTTCAGTGTTATGCTTGTTGTATTTTTCTCTTTTTATTTAAATCAACAATGTGTTGAAATGGACTTGTCCTTTAAGGGGGGATACCCCTTCGAATTTTTTCCGCTTGCTTGATATTTGAGGTGGAATACATGTCTTTTTTTATGAAAAAAAACCTTCCTTGGAAAAAAAAACATACGGGCTTTCATATGATCTCCCTTTCAAAATACCATGAATAATCAATACTGCTCATTAATTGCTCTTACAAATCTCGATATAAATATAACCCATTTAACAAGTTCGAGAAAAAAAATTATTTTCAAAATATACTGAATACATATCTGTCTTGGATACAAAAATCAATAGAAAAAAATAATATCCATGTTGCCACTGTGACCACTGGCGGATCTAGGGGGATGCACAACCGGCCCATGCCCCCCCCCCCTTAAGAGGCACAATAAAAATTCGTAATGTCAAAAAATGCCGTTCAAACAAAAGTGTCCCCCCCCCCCCTTCGAAAGTGAAGACCTTTTTTTGCTTGTCAATTTTTTACGTGGACGAAATCCGATATTGTTTGTTGAAACCTTTTTTTAAATTTTGCTTGTTAAATTTTTATTTTTCCTCGGGAAAATAACCCCCCCCCCCTTTCGAAAAATCCTGGATCCGCCCCTGACTGTGACAATAGTAAGTATTTGTGAATCACAAATACTTACTGTGGTCACAGTGGCAACAGGATAAGTCCATGTCATTCATTCGATATTAAGGCCGGAATAAGGGTGTGGGTTCAAAATTCAATGTAGTAATTAATTTAATTTGCATTATTGACTTTTTATTGTTTGAAATTGAGGCGACACTTCGAAAAAGCCCAACATTCGTAACGGATTGGTTCAAGCGAAATAAATCCGTGACAGGGATTGAGCCAACGGCATTCTGACTCTTGATTTTTTTTTTCTTCCCACTTCAGATTTTTCTTTATTATGCCTCATGGGGGAGTTCAGACATTACGTGTATGACCAGTCCTGTTATTACTTTTCTACGCTCATTGAAAACTTCAAAACTTCAAAATCAAGATGTGAAAACTTTGGAATGCATCTCGTGTACATCGAATCCGAGGATGAAGAGCAGTTCTTGATCTCGAAGCGTGAAGACGACACTGACTATTGGATAGGGATGGCCAGTGTGGGCTGGCGAGACGGGTCACAGATCAACTACAAAAACTTCCGTGATGTTCAGAGCACGTTCGACAGGGGCGGTTTGTGCTTCCTGTTACGACATCCGGATTTTGACTGGCACGATATGACCTGTGATTCAACGCATCGTTACATCTGTGAAAAGGTGTTCGATGGGCAAGGTATTAGGGAGTGATTGCAAGCTTCTTACAACACCTAATCATTATATATACCTATCTCCCTTATACACACGCACCATCACGTAAAACCCACACACCCACACGCGCATACACCCCCCCCACACACACACACTCACACCATGTCCATTTTCCCGCCATCATCTTCAATTATATAAAAACTCTCATAATCAGTTTGCGTACAGCCGACATAAAAAATATTTGCAATTTTTCGTAAGCCTTGAAACTTATAAGGACGAACTGCTTTTCCGGTTCAATTATTTTCGACAATGACCTCCCAGGTGTTCTTGATCATTTGAAGGACATTTTCCATTACATTTGCTGAGCTCTTGAACACGCCTTGCTTTTCTTTCAATCTTTATTGATCAAAATATAAATAACAATATAAATCAAACACTTTCATTTAAATGATTAGACAAAGCAGCACTTTTGTATATTCCAGTTTATAAAGACAGATACAAAAGACAAATTAAATATCGAATCTCCATTTTTTTAAATGTACAGGTAACATACAAATATTGTTAATTTTAGACTAAAATTCGACTGATAAAATATTCCATATATGTCGCCCTACTTCTATAACTAACTCCATATGAAGAATGATTCATCTTTAATTGTTTCCCCCACACAGCCCATATGATATCCACCTCCTTCAAACTTGCAGCTGACGATGCAACGCTGGACGATGAAGCCATTATATCATCCTACTCGGTGCGCTCAGTACTTAGGTGCGCGAAGTTGTGTATGGGTGACAAAGATTGTGCTTACTTTACATTTATTGCACACGAGAGGGCGTGTTCTATTGGCCGGTCATTACTCGCAGCGGACGTTTCTCACTTGGAACCACGACATGGAGCTCGGACGTACTCCATAATTTAGAATTTAAATGAAGAATTGATTCGATGATTTCGAGTTCAATATCATTCGTGTACTAGGAATAATATGTAAGCTCTCTCGCATAATATATAGCGTTTGATTTGACTTTGAACGCTTCTTATATTAAACAAATTCATGAATATAGGCTTATAATTATCATCATCTACATATCATCTGCTCTTTTGTTAAGAATATAAACACCATTCCCTATGAATTGGATGTTTCGAGTTTACATTTGCTCATTCGTTCTGCTGTCTTTTCTTGTCTTGCTTCGTGAAAATGTGTTAATACCTTCGACACGTAGAACGTGTAAAGCATGATGATCATACCTTGGAGCTATAGCTCCATGATCATAATTTCCCCCGACGTACTACTTTAAGAAGAACACACACAAAGAACAATATCTGTGATATATTTTAATGTTTTTAGATTTTCGTTTATATATAAATACAAACGATGAACCTGTTGAATATAGGGCGACCAGCATTATAATGCATACATGTATGACAGTGTATGAATATATACAAGTTGACTGTTCATGTACAATCATGCAAATTGTCATATCCCTTTGTGAATTTGTTTATTTATCATGTTGTTTTCATTATTATGCTCATAAAGTTTTGGCAAATTAAATGTTCGATCGTAATTTCAAGGAACTATCGATCTGGAAAGATTCATATATGACCGTTGAATAATGGTATTTAAAAGAAGATAATCTGAGAAGGATAAACAAAGGGAGAGAGAGAAAGAAAAGAGAGGCAGGGAGCAAGACAGGGAAGGTGAGCTGTGAAAACGAAGATAGTTGAAATTACAAAAGGGAGAGAAAGGTGACCGTTAGGCTTATATATCCACTTTCTTTCCTTCTGTATATATTGTACACTCTAAGGAAATATTTGGTAAAAGTGCTCCATGAGGGTAATTATGTGTCCAACCAACATTGGAAATTTCTTTTGGGCATTTTTATTTATCGAGCGTGATGAAACTTTTGCCCATTTTAAAGTAATTGTTGCTTATTTTCTAACCATATATTGGACAATATGCTTCCCGCATTTGGTAAAGTACTGCTCAACATTGGTTTGAACCTCGTGGTGGTAAAAATTTTACCAATTATTTTTATACAGTGTACATGTATAATTGTTATTAGATATCATCAATATGGGGTGAGACTATTCCAAATAAATATATGTATACTCCCTGCGAGGTACTTTGGTCGCATCCTACATGATTGTAATGAAAATTGAAAATGGAGGTTATCCATATTTTCTAGAGAACTTTAGTTTTCAAAAGTTTTGAATTAAAACACACACAAAAACACAAGAGCTGTATATTCCTGCGGTCGACGACGTTGTTTCCGTAATGCGGTCGGAGTAGGCCGAAAAAGAGGCGGGCGCGTGCTCATTTCATAATTGATTGCAGAAAAATTAATAAAATCAATTACCACAAGGGTCAACGCTTTGATCGTGGAGACACGATACAGTGGTGTACATGATTATAGTCCGTTTTGACATCCTAAAGAGTGCTAGAGGTCTAAAGTTCAAATAAAGTGGCTCTTGGATACGTAAAAATGATGCACACGTAGGATACATTTTATGATTCATCAGAAAGTTTCAAATGAATGTTCATTCTACTCGGACAAAAAGGTAAAAAATCAGAAAAAAACATTATGATGATGATAATAATCATAACAAAAAAAATCCGCTTTCGGAACGACGCGACGTCCCTAAGCGTTTTACAGCTATATTATTGTCCCGGTCATCGGATCCTGGCATGCCCGTATGGCAAGCCGTTTTAACATTTATTCACATTTTCTGATATCAAGAATTATATTTCTTGATATCAAGAACTCATTTCTTGATATCGAAAATTCATCTCTTGATATCAAGAATTGAATTCCCACACCAAGTTGATATCTCATTGCCCGCACACAATACATACACTTTTCCACTGCCTACATGGGGAGCATTCAAACAAGAGTTCCATGACTCAATTGCTAGGCATACTACATTCATAGCTACTACGTATTCGATAATTTCATCATCGTTATCATTGTCATATTACTTGACCATCATTAATATCGCCATGGCTGTCAACTTAATTGTCAACATATTCATCATCATCATGATCATCATCGTCATCATCATAGCAATCACAATGGTAATCATAATGACCATGATCATCACTGTCATAGTCAGCAGCAGCATCATCGTCAACATCATCATCATTTTTGTCGACATGATCATCATCACCAACATAAACATCATCGGTCATCATCTCCACCATCATCGTCATTTCCACCACCATCATCATCACCATCACCACCATCATCATCACCAGCATCATCATCACCGTCATCATCACCATCATCATCATCATCACCACCGCCATCATCAATATCATCCCACCACCAACATCATTATCATCAACATCTTCGCCTGTATCCCAACTTTCTAACTTTGAAGGATGTCAAAATAATGCAACAAAAGTCAACCACCCGTCAAAAAGTTGAAATGATCTCATTTGTCGGTAACCAAATCAACCTGATTGACAAGGAAGGATAACTCGTACATGATATCTGCGATTATTGCCAATTTGAAGGCGGGGTTTAAGCGATGACTTGTTTCATCAGGTGGCAATTGGAGTTGATTCACACTCCGGGAGTGGCCGTGAATAGTGGGCATGATTTTTCCCCTTCCAATTAACAGTTCGAATCGAGACTTCTTCTAGAACTTTTCCTAAGTTCGAATACAGACTGTCTAACTTTGCTGCTTGAAAGTAGAAGTCCCTCTTTTTTTATTTAAGAGCCGTGAATGCTTGCATTTCAAAAACTATTTTCCTTTCCATGTTTAAGACGGTCACCTTAATGATACACATGGAGATAAAAGTAGAAATAAAACAGATCGACATAGACATGATAGAGAGAGAAAAAAAGGAGTTGAAAATAGCTGAGTGTGAGGCAGAGAGAGAGAGGGGGGGCAAGTAAAGGAGGATGTGTGTTATTGGAAGGGGTGAACAAGTAGTAGAAAATGTAGGAATGAGGAGAAAGAAGGGGGGTGAGACAGGGGAGAGGAGAGAGTGTGAGGGTGGTACGAAAAGAGACACATGGACATTAAAGTGTGCGAATGTGCTCAGTAAGGCCACTTAAATCTATCAATCAAGCAATGACCATGACAAAATCATGGACCTAGGTACATGATCAAACAAGACTCTTATTATACACAGCATGTTAAAGCTTGGTTTACCACTTATCCTGCTTATTGATATACGTCTGGTCCTTTGAAGTCAACCGCACCAGGTAGACACACCTGAAATACCTCATTAGTAGAAGAATGGTAGACCACTGACAGAAGGACAAGGAAACGTTACTCAATTATCTTTAGAGCTGGTGAGAAACAGTCCTACTAGATTTTGATTTGATAGGTACGCAAACTGATTAGGAGAGTTTTTATATAGTTTAGTGTTAAATTTTAAACTGAATTGACCACGATTAGGGCCCTACATGTTATAATTTTCGTTCGATACATTAAGATTTGCTACGCTCTACTTTGATAAAAATGCAAATAATCAAAAATGATAATTTTATGATATTGAAGATGATGGCGGGGAAATGGACATGGTGTGAGTGTGTGTGTGGAGGGGTTTTATATCATACGTGATGGTGCGTGTTGATGTGTGCGTGTGTATAAGGGAGAGATGTATATATACTATTAGGTGTTGCAAGAAACTTGCAATCAATCGCTAGTCCAGATTTGGTCCTAAAACCATTCATTATTCTGGTAATCAATTACAAAATGATGCCTGATCTTCCTCTTGCAACAAGAGGTAAAAATTAATTTGTTCTAGTTACAATTGATCTATCAATTGTCAATAGAATGATTGATTGTAAATATTTTAATGCAAAACCCATTAAAGGGATGGTCCGGGCTTAAAATATTCATACCTAAATAAATAGACTAAAATTTGCAAAGCATTATGCTGAAAATTTTATCAAAATCGGATAATAAATAACGAAGTTATTGAATTTTAAAGTTTATCAATATTTTGTGAAAACAGTTCTTTGCACATCGTCATGAATATTCATTAGGTGGGTTTATGATGTAATATCCCCACTTTCCTTTTCTTATGTTATTACATGAAATCATAATTATTATTTTTTTCATATATGAGTAAATGATGTGTCTCCATTATGATGAAATTAAGTTGCGGCAATAAATAACTAATGCACTTAATCAGTTGTCAATCCAAATGTTTTAGTTCTTGGTAGAAAAATTCCGAATAAACTTAATTTCATATAATAAAATACAAAAGAACAAGTGGGATATGACATCATCAGCCCACATAAAGAATATTCATGAAGACATGCCCAGAACTGTTTCACCGGAATAATGCAAATCTTTAAAATTCAATAACTTCGTTATTGTTATCAGATTTTGATGAAATTCTAAGCATTTTGCTTTGTGAATTTTACTCTATTTATTTAGATATAAATATTTCCAGCCTGGACCATCCCTTTAAGGGATACCGAAAGGCGGCAAATGAAAGAGGGGAGGATGAGGGGGGGGGGGGCAAATTTGGGGAAGTCTTCATCGATCCAATAATAAGACAGCTCTCAAATCATGTCATGTAATTAGTGTCATATCAACGTCATAATTCAATCGGAGAGTGAGATAATACGATCTCTATCCGCACAGCACTCCTTTGAAATTATATTTTGACACTCGACAGGAAACAGCTATATTTCAAACGCTAGTTTGGGGAAGGTTAGTTGGCGTAACCTTAATTTTGAAGTTTTGACAGGGTGTACCGCCTTGTTATCTTATGGCATTGGTGGTGATGTTTGTGTAAAACGCAGGTGTGATGCGCAGACGAGTTACTAATGAGAAACCCCGTTTATACCGAGACATAGTCCCGAAATTCTCTCAGGTGTCTTCTACGTCTTATCTTTAATAAACACTTTCTATACAATACTTTGACATTTCCGTAGCCATCATTACATGGATTTTATTTTTATTGTTTGCAGTGGTGATAAGTAACACTTGACATAATCTTAGAGCCTTCATCTTTTGACGTATAAGCAGATGCATTTCTACATGGGGAAATGATGGTGAGTGAATCAGAAAATTAACGATTGATGAAAAAATAATGAATGGAAGACTTTCTTATTTTCGCAGGACAGACTAATTTTATCTTTCAAATCCTTGCAAAAAATATACTGGTTAGTTTATACCTATGCGTTTTTGTTGTGTTCTTCTATGTTCACTGGAGGATCCGAAGGGGGGCGGCACATCTGAACCGTGACCCCACCCCCCCCCCCCCCGAGAGCCTTTAAAATATTTATAGTCTGAAATGTTTTTCTTTAATAAAATGCCCCCACCTTTTAGAAAATCCTTAATCAGCCGCTGTTCCTGGATTTTTTTAGTTTGATTTGTTCATGGTAGTCCTAAATTCAAATGGCTCTGGGCCTTGGAAAGAGGTATAGAGACGTGTACTAATCACATACATGCATGTATGGCTACTGAAGTCTGGGAACGTCCAAAAATGTCACCATCCGAAAGACATAACTATGGATCGAGCCTCGAACCCTGCTTTTACTGGTAACTTCCCCATGTAAGTTTGATTATCATGATTACAGGCGCATGCCGTCAAGCCCAGTTATGGTTCCCTTCAAACAATGATCCACCTGAGGATTGATTTTAAGAATATGCAATTCCAAGGTTATGTTTTGGGGCTTTTGTTTTGCATTTTTCATCTGCCATAAGTCGAATCTAATAATGCAAAACCTCTCATTGATGACAATCCTGTTGCATGTGGGTTGATAGCTAGACGTCTAGAGCTCGACTTAATTATTTGCTAATTGATCATGTGAACTGCTTCGAAAGTTAATGATGTGTCTTTATTGAAAATAAAAGATGTAATAAAAAGTCATCAATGTTCAGAATATTCTTGTTTTCTATTTTTCTTATGTCGAAATAGAATTCACCAAATCAAGACCAAAGGCGGTTGCAAGTAGGTTAATCAGCGTATGGAGTTTGACTTTGAAACCGACACGTGATCTGCTAAAAAAATTGAACATCAATCGGAATTGGGAAACATAATAAACATGGAATTATCTATCATTGTTTTTTTTTTCTAACTGCTAATCATATAAACCTGATAAAGCAAGACCATAGGCTTACTGCACTCCGAGTTCGTGTGTGTGTGGGCTAATCGCATTCGTGAGCTTGACTTATCCATTCATTCATAAAGGCTAGGAACACCACCGCATCTTCTCCCATCACAGGGGTTATAAAAATATTGATATAAATTTGATATGAAAACTTCGGGCTTTCTTTGGGCTAACTGTGTGTTCTCGGCAAATTGGTCATGAAAAAAAGAGAGTTTTGAGAGGAATTATGCGAAGGATATAATGGGTGGGTTTGAAACGGAAGAGACCGTTTTACACTGTAGGGAGGTAAGTGGTGGTGTGTGGAGAAGGTTAACAAAGGTGGCATAAACAACTTCTCTGCCACGACCTCAGAAACTATCCAAAGCACATACCCATGAACATGGTGAATTCAGTTATCCAAACTATAAATTTCATCTACAAGTGCTTCTAAAATCAGAAAATGATTATACAATGTAAACATTTTGTCATCAAAAACTTTTTAGTCAATTATTGTAATTTCGTCATGAATCGTTAAGCCCACTTATTTGTTTTTTCGGGGAATGTTGTTTTTAACTTCAGTTTTATCTGAAGAAAACGGAATGATTTTTCACCCGATCGCTACACACTTGCCTTAGCATTTCCCATACAATATTAAACACTTTCTTTACTAAAATATATTTAATTCTTACATCAGGAATTCTTTCAAATTTTGTTCCATACTTCGACAGTTCTGACATACCTAACAAGCTCTGATTTTCATATTATACATAAAATCATTTTACTAGATTGCATAGCGGAATTCATTTGGCGATGAGGTGTTGATACTAAAACAAAGGAAAACAAACAATTTTTTTGTAATGATAATTAAATTCCTCCAGTAATGTGCATCGACATAATTCCTGACAAACAGCGACCATTGTTGAAAGGACCTGAAAAGAAATTAATTTTTAAAATCCTTTATACTGCACTTTTTATGAGTCATTCAGTGATAAAAATTAAGTAAATAAAATCCCTTATATATGATTTTTACTTAGGTTTTCTTTTAGGACACCCATCGGTTGCTGACTTTGTAGAGACAAACTTCGGCACAGTGAGAATGGGGCATCTTTCGAGCGATTATCTCAGCATAAAAACACGATATAAATTATTATTGGCGAATAGACATCATGTCACCTTCTATTAGCATCATACTGGAGCCCTGTCCCGTTAAAAATGAGGAGGAAAAATATGAAAAATTGGAACAAACATGAGCAAGCCACCCAGGTAGACGGGTCAAGAGGACTGGTGGTAGGCTGGTCTCCGTGCTGTGATTCGAACCACAGTAACCTGCGGGCGAGGCCTGGGAGGTATGAAGGAGGGTGTGTGGAGTGGAAGAAAGGGGTGACGAGGGGGGTGTCGGAGTGGTGGTGGTGGTGTCGATGATGATGATGACGGTGATCGTAAAGACACTCATGGAGATATTATGGCGATGTTGGAGGTAGTGGTGAAGATGATAATGATGATCATGACGATGATATAGACAAGATGGTGGTGGTAAGTCTACTTGTGATGTTGACACCGACGACGACGATGAGGATGATTCGAATCGATGATGCTTGATAATGTTGATTATCATGGTAATGGTAATAATGGCGATTGATTGATTGATTGATTGATTGATTGAATTTATCTTTTCTTCATTTCAAACAAATTGACAAAGTAAGTAGGAACAAAACACAATATGAATAACAGAAATGAAAAAAAGGGAACTCACTGGAAAGCTTCGCTTGTTTATATGAGTCCCCTGAAATAAATAACTGATTACGACGATAACAATTGTCATAGAAATCATGATAATGGTGCGTGTTAACGATGGTATTCTTGGTATTAGAGAATGATATTGATCATAATGTTGATAAACGCATAGCCGATGGTGTTGATGGTTGTGAGGATGACGATGAAGATGATGATTCCGTGGGCCGCGGATGTCTTATAATGGAGCTGTGTCGGTATAGTCGTTGTAATATGATGTACACGACCCAGGTGAGGTAAATGGGTACCCGGTAGGATTTATTCTTTGAACGCTTTAGCGGCTTAGCTACAGCCGGGGTAATAATATGATACCAAGTATCAAAGCGCAGTTGAGTATATGCACATAGTAACTGCGCTATATAAATGGACATTTCATATAATTGGGTTACTTGGAATGCGAGATTTAGTTGAGCTTAGTTTTCCTCCTCTTTTCTTCTGTATTTTTAACTCTCTTAACATTTATTTGATATCGGAAAAGAGCTGTTTTAAAGCAAAGGGTGGAATGCGAAAAATCAGTGTGTATCTCAGGAGGCCAGAGGGTACCAGCTTTATGCCGGAAAGTTAAATTAATATGGACTCTGTTACTCAAGAAATTACAACGATTCTTTTTTTATGAATCGTTTGCCAGCACTGAACAAAACCGTTTACTAAAAATTATGATTCCTCTGACCATCAGTATCTTTTCCTTTTCTATTCCCTTTTTATATTGGAATGACCTTCGCTTCGTTCAAACTCCATCTACCCAAGTTCGACTTTGTAACCATGGTAAAGCAATGAAAGACTTCCCATTCGATGCAGAAAAACCCCTCCCTCTAAAACAAACACAAACAATCTCTGATCAGATCTACCTGGCGACTCAAAACAGACAACCCTTTGCCTTATTAGTGAGCAATAAAGTTTCAATCTGTAATTCGTCCCGCTTTGCTATTTGGCGGAAACCCCGCGGTTTTCTAGCCAACCCGCTGTGCTAACAGGCCTCACTCTCAGTCGAGTGAGGTATCATGTATTATCCATGCTATTACCTTCTTCTCACCGGTGTACTTTTTCTTCTTCATCAAATAGTCAAAGTACATTCAGCCAACCTTCTTGTCTTGTCATAATTCTTTGGGGCTTCTTTTTCTTGGTCACATATAAACCATGTTTTATTTTCTTTTTTAAAGTAATATGAAGACTGTTTTTTCCAAGACATTAATAGCGCAAATTCCTTAGTGATATTTTTAACATGTTTAATGTCATGATGCAAATTATAGATCTACAAATTTCCTTTTCCGTAGAACAATTTAATTATATCCATGTTTAAGGCTTTTATCTGTGTATATCAAGTAATAACTGTATTCTTTTATTTCAGCGTTTCTAGATCGAAGTGCACCCATATCCTTTTTCCTATTATAATCGAGTATTGAATATGTTGAACTTTCCAAAGGATTTAACATTATTTTTTTATCGAAACTGTCTATTTATTATGTTCATCTGAATGTGTTTATACGTATCTCTCTAAGATTCTTCATAAAAATGAACGGTAAAAACTGAAAGGGAGCGATGACCGAAAAATTGAGGATTAATGGGTGGAATGGAGAAACTACTGGAGGGGGGTGACTGAGATACAAAGAGAACGGAGAGAACTTGTAGATACGAAGGGAGGATGAAGTTCTAAGACATCTGCAGCTCTAGACATTTTTTATATCAGATCAAAAATAGACCGCCGAGTGCGTACCCCCATCATAAAGTGGGCGGGGCCAATTACACTTTTGGTCTTAACTCGGAAATGGGGTGCGGAAATAGCTGTTGGCTTTCTTTAGGAGACCCCTAGGTAGGATTCCGACACTTTTGTCTTCCTCCGTGACTTGATTGATCTGAATATTTTGACTCCTTTTATCCAACAGCTATTGCCAATTTCTCATCATTAGTGCTTTTTCTTATTTATTAACTTTTGAAGAAGCGAAACGAGTTTAGAATTTCGCCTAGCAAATCATTATAAACTAAAAGTAAAACCAAATGTTTTCTGCTATTTCAAGGCGGGCATGAATCTTTAAGACTGTTATCTCATAGGAAGAATTATATTTATATCAGAATCGATTTTCGATTTGAAGTAAAGAATATTTATCTAACTACAAACTGTTTTATAGCCATGCATTTTAGTGGTTCAAACGTTCAACCAGGTGCGCCTCCTCTCGCCATCGGCACCTCACTCCTTCGCTACCCGAGCCTAGCGGGCGGGGACGTGCCGCGTCCGGGCTTAGACGCAATTCGTCACTCACCTGCCGCAGGAAACGTTGCCGAGTTGCCTCTTGCGGACATCCAACGGATAAACAACCTCGCTATTTTGTTGCCAAACTCGACTTTAAAAACACCAAAAAGTGCAAAATTCACGAACTCATTTATTTCGCAGGCAAAGCCAGGTGCTGGAGCAACAACCATGAAAAAGTGCGGATTTTCAATTGATGATATTTTACATTCGTCATCTCGGCAATCTTTGAAATCTTCGTCACCACCACAACAGAGATGTTCCCCTTCGCCGGAGCTTCGGCGGGAAAGTCTTGCCGGTGATGCGATAACTCCGAGAGGTCATGATGCAAGCTTTAAATTCATCTCAAGACTTCAAAGCAAGTTTTATCAAGATTTAAAATTGAATGGACTTCAATTGTCATCTTTGAGGTCATCTTCAAATGTCAATCTCTTTTCTTTATCTGGTAAGTAAATACGTAATTTCCTGTAGCGCAGTAGAAAATATGTTGTTGGATATTATTGTTTATGTTTTATTAATCATCATCATTATCATCATCACCACCACCACCACCAAAATCATCATCACAATCAACATCATCGTCGTCGTCATAGTTATCATCATCATCATCATTATTATGATCATACTCATTATCATCATCATCATCATTTTCATCTTCTTCATTTGACTATTTATTAGCACACGGCTCATACTGATGTGAACTTAAAATAGTAAAACGATTAGCGAGTAGAGCCTATACTGCTATCATGGTCGTAATCGTCATCATCATGATTCACAAAAGCCCAGTGACATTGAAACTACCAACACCGTGTTCGTCATTACAATCACAACCAACTTCTTGATATAAAAAAATGAATGAAGTACATTTATTTCCAACGATAAAAGCATCAATACATTTTATAAACTTGAACAAAACAATGGAGGTAGCGACTCAGAAAGCACAGCTTGTGATGAGTGCACTGGGACATAAACAATAAATACATAGTACATGAAAAAACTTCTCTAAACAGAATAAGTTTTTTTCTTAAGTTTTGTCTTAAAGTTATTTAAAGTTGGTGCATTTCTGATGTCTGTAGGTAAATTGTTACACTTTTTGGACCTATAAACATAATTATTAACGTTTCCTCGTGATCACCATCGAATTCGTTGTCGTCGGCGTCAATAGTAGGTAGTTTTACTAGTAGAAGTAGTACTTTTGTCGTCGTATTTGATTCATGCTTACCATTCAGGGGAAGAAGATCTAATTGATGGTTAATTTTGATTAAGCACAATGGTTTATAATTGCTTTTATCCAGTGCATTATTCAAAAAATTCAAGTTGTGTTTTTGTTCGTCTCTTCCTTTATCTCCAAATGCACTCGCTTTTTTCGTTTTGTTTGTTTTCATTTTAGTTTTGAATACCGTCTAAAAAATTCACGACATTAATTTTTGTTGACATGTTTTATAAGGATATCACTGATCTGAATATCATATCATCATTAAATTTTTTAAACAATAACGGAATGATGAAGCATCCAGTTAATCATTCATGTCTAAATCAATTGTCAAAACATTAATAAAATTGTATAACCATTCCAGTGCTTTAAATCTATCGATTTGAGTTTTCAAACGAAACGACTTTAATATTTACTAAAATTAAACATGTTTAAACGATGTTTATGAAAAAAAAACACACATTTCAATCTAAACTACATAATATAACAAAATTATTGCAGTCCAGGAACTTGCAACACAATTGCAATGAAATCTCCCATACATTAACAAAAAATACGAAGCCTTTTAAAACATTGTAAAATAAGTAATATCTCCTTAATATCAACCGACTTCCATATTCAAATTAATTCCACTTATGAAAAATATACCAAATGAAATATATAAAGTAGGTAATGAATACATATTAAAGCATGATATAAAAAGGCAAATACACATAAATGCAATGTATATTTCATAGCATAACACATATGCCCTGGTCACACTAAATAAACCCGAAGTCAGTCCGATCAAAGCTACTGCGTTATTTCGAATGTCATATCGTATCATCGGTCAGTTTGGAGTTTCGTTAGTGTGACTAACTTGGGTTTAACAAGCAGGAATCCATTTGAGACTATAGTTCATAACTTCTGTAACTTCAGCATGTTCAATAAAAACAAAGGATAAAATTATGTGAAAGAGGGATGGATGAAGAACACTTTAAAGAAAGATTCATCAACTTAATCATGTTAATATATGTTTTGTTTTTAAAATTCTGTTACATAATTAAGCCGTCTTAATAATAGGTAATTTAACGTCCCCAATAGCCAAAGCAGAAACATTTAAATATAAACATCTTGTTTCCCCATTATATTTACTTCATCGACATAATCGAAGGAAATATGATTTTACAAAACTTCATGCAAATACACCCAACGCATTTGGATCAGGTATTTAATTGCCGTCGCAATAGGCGTCCCATTTGTATTTCAAATAATTGATGTCGACAATGTTGAATTGTTGTTTATAACACCCACTAAATTCCGCAACTTAAAAGTGTAAGATAGGTTGAGTTAAATATTAAAAACACACCCACACACGCACCGAAAAACAAAAAAACCTTCACTCACATTATTGTAATAACTTTTTAATCGTCAAATGGAACTCATTTTATGTCATATTATTCTTTCTTTTTGCATGTATATATATATATATATATATAACATAGGTTAAAAGGTAGACAGGTAGATAATATAAAACCTATTGTCATGACTGAGTGATTGTCCTTTTTTGGTAGAAGGGTTATTTTGTAATTTCTAGCCTGCTCTTTTCAAATGGGAAAATGGTTAGCCCCAAATATGATGAAATAAAAGATAAATACTCACACCCTCATTTGTATTTATCATGTAATATGACTACATTGTTTATATTGTGAATTATTTTGTATATTGTAATTGTAAATATTTTTGTATTGTGTTTTTGAACGCAGAAATAAATGCAAGCAAACAAACAAACAAACAATAAATATCAAAAAAGGAAAAAATCAAGTAAATGAGATTAAAAGTACAAGTGAATAAAAAATAGGGTTTTCAGTGGTTCATTTTTATCAAATGCAATTTAACAAAATAAAAACCCCAATGTTGGAGCAGGCATCGTAATAAGAGAGGTATAAGAGAGTCTTTGTGACTTTTGCCTTCTTTCTCGGACCCCACAGACGTCAGAAGACAGAGACTTTGGCTAAAGAAGGTTTATCCTGGAAAAGTGTGGAGAATAGATAAATAAATTAAGTTATACATATAGATAACGAAATTAATAGCGAAATGAATAAATGAAAAAAAATGATTAAACCAAAAAATATTGTCTTTGATCGTGTGAGTGCGGGTGTGTGGATGAGTGTGTGTATGTATACAGTACCAAGATGACATCACACTGCATATGCTGCAGTAGAGTATATACATTTTTAGTACGTGTATCTGTTAATCATTATCATCGAATGGACAAAACCAGTTAATGCGTTGGCTAGAGTAACGCCACATATTGTTCTCACCTTTCCGGCACACAATAAAAAAACATTTGCTCTTTAACTTGATAATTTGTGAAAATTCTTCCAAATTGAAACTTTCTAGTCACTTGGTACTATCTACGGCGCTCTTTCAACTTGTATAGGTGATGAAGTTTGCTATTGAGACTGCTACATGACTGTTGACATCGCTTGGAGTGTGTCTGACAAGCCATCTTACCCCCTTCTAAAATAATACCACCCATTTTCAGTTATTACTGATATAATCATCCTTCCTCATTATCAAACCATTAGCGATGTAATTGGATAATTGACTGGGTTAGGAAATTGGCCGGACCTACTTAATCGAAGGATAGTAATAATATAGCCCTCTCCCTCCCAGCCATATTGTGTTGTCTGAATAGCAGAGGTAATGAACTCTGACGGGATGGGCGGGCAATAGCATCTTATATCGACCGAGTTATGACGGCGGACAGACGGTGGAACAATCCGATGCATCGCTAGAAGATGGAACGATCAACAATTTTAGCCCATTACTATAATTCGATTGTTTGTTTGTCCGATCCGGCAATTCATGTAGATGATTTATATTACTAAAAAACAGGATTGTCATAGTTTGTTTGTTTCTAAAGCGGTGATGCATTTTTATTTTTTTTTTATTGTCGATATTCCCTTTGTTTCCATTTTCTTTGGAATTAAATATTTCGGTTTTTTATTCTATTTAATATATATATATATATATATATATATATATATATATATATATATATATATATATATATATATTGGGTCATGTATATGATGATATAAGTGATTAAACTTAGAAAATGCATAGATAATTTTCTTGCGCTTTTTCTTGCGCAAGAACGACCTTCGCTTTAAGTTAAGTGCTCTAAATCTTTTATTGCTTTAAATGCAACCGAGGCCTTATATAAAAAAAAAAAATATGGGTTTGTATAGCCGACGGTGGAAAAATATTGACGTGATAGACGATAGGAAAAGCCTACATAGCAAGATGGTCTATGAGAGGGAGAGGGTATTAATTTTTTTAAAGGGGGAGATGAAGAAGAAGAGTAAGAGAACGAAGAAGAAAAAAGAGTAGAAGAAAGGGGATGAAGAAGACAAGTAGAAAAAAAAGATAGTAAGAAGAGCTGGATTTACATGTTGGCAGGGTCAAACAAAAGGATTAAGAAATGAAAAAAAATCGACGAAAATCGGAGTAATATAATGGACTTAGACAATCAGTTGATGAGCAAGAAAAATAATGCAAAGTAGACGCAGAACATGAACAAAAGTTAGTATTCAGGAGAAGAAGAAGAATAAACAAAATTATGTTATTCTCTCTTATCTTTGTCTATTAGCTAAATTGTTCTTTTTTATCATAAAAAAATAATGCATACATGCATACAATTACATATGAATAAATTGCATTTGTTTTCCCTCATCCCACGCATTATACGTCACGAAATCATTGACCAATGGTCATTCAGCAAAATACATGACGTTCACCGATCAAAATCCGAAGAATGATAATATACACAAATTAGAAAGATTCACGCTCGCACTTATAGATGCATTATTCCAATCAGCAATCTTACGCTGGGTGAATTTTCATATTTCAAAATATGGCACCTGTCCGGTCTATTATTCCAAACTTGCCCGAGGCATTGGCCTAAAGATAGGTAAGTAATTGGAAACAATTCCTGGCTTCGGAAGTATAAACACAGGTGCTCCGGCCAGACCTAAATAAAGTAAGATTGGTCGAATAAAAGGGGTTTAATAATCCTTTGCTCATCAACGTTTGAGAGGTAAATGATCTTGACAAACATGACAAATAGACCAACAGTTACTGACCGAATGGAGAAAGACTTCTTATCTGAATAAATTACCCGAGATCCACTGGTGCATAGATGGGGTAGGTGGGTGGGGGGTGGGTTTGCATTCAAACCATCCCCTCCCCTGCCCTCCACAAAACGGTTCCATGGACATGAAAGGGAGGTAAAGAAAGCAAAGGGACGGGGGGAAATGGAAAACAATATTTTTCTGAATATTCTGTTAAAATCTATCAGAAAATTATCTTTCAATTCGAAAAAGATAAAAAGTTTTCTTGCTTACTCATTACTTTTTAAAAGCAGTTTTGCAAATAAAAGGCTAGTTTTTCCCATCAAGATCTGTAGATCTTTACGCTGCCGAGACGCTGCTACACACGTCAAAAATCCTTTAAAGGTTGTTTTGCAGTCGAATAATTATGTCCATTAATTTCTGATTAAGTAGTAAGAACATGTAGAGGTGTTGTGGCTCAGTGGATAAGTCTCCGGACTTTGCACCACAAGATCTGGGGTTCAAATCCCACCGTAGCACTCGCGTCCTTTGGCAAGGCGTTTATCTACATTTGCCACTCTACACCCAGGTGTAGTAAATGGGTACCCGGTAGGAAGGAATTCCTTGAATGCTCGAGCGTCCGATCAGAATAGCCCTGCTAAAGCCGGGTATAGTATGCAGCGCTTAGAAATGTTTGTATTAAGCGCTATGTGAATCTTGCATATCATTATTATCATTATTATTATTATTGTTATCATAATTATTAACATCTATTTGGAAAAATTAACGTTAAATTCGAAAGAAAACGTTGCTGTCTTTTCTTTAACAATGCTGTTTTATACTTCAACTTATTACATCAACATATTAAAAATTTACATTGTTGTTTGAAATTTTAAACAATCATAATTAATCTGTTGAATATTGAATATCAAAAAAACTTTAGTGTGTAAGATTTTACACACTTGTTTAAACACCTTCTGTAAAGCTCGTATAATTTTTTTTAAGTGCACACCTAGTTACCAAGAATGCGTATAGCATTTTCATATTTATCATCATATTTATCATATTTATTTTTCATATTTAAATTTAGGATAAAAGAGCATTGTACATTAAATACCTTGCTCACGGGCATAGGTGCCGCGGCCGGGGATCGAACCCCTGACTTTCCATGTATAGCCTTAGACCACTCGGCCACGGCACCTAACAGCGTTGCCGGTATTGAAAATATAAACAGCGTATTTACTGCGTGGGATATCGATCATGCCACACCTACGGCCCACACCCACCTTTCGAGTTATGCGCGCGCACATAACGCACACACACTCAATAATTATTTCGTTATTAGGCCGTTTAACGTAACTGATTAACACTAACAATGAGAGTGGGAGAGAAGAAAGATAGAAAGAGACAAACAATTCTTTGAAAAGCGATTGAACTGAAACAGCAATTTTTTGTGCATATGGTGAGCAGGTTTAGGAAGTAATGGCACACTTTAAATTTACTTATTTGTCCCCAAACGAACACGTCGAACCCTCAGCGGGCTGACGAGTAAAACGCGCCGAACTCATGGGGTGAGAGCCGCACGCTTGTCGCCCGGTGCTAGAAATAAAAGACGAGCGCCGCTAAGAATTTTGTAAGCATTTATGAATATCGCTTCTTATGTTAGTCGGTTATTCAAAGAACTGAGAAAAAAGTTGGAAACAATTAGTTTGCCAATCATAAGGTAATTAGTTTGCCAATCAAATTGCCCTGGAAAAGGGGTTTCGAAATAATTTGTACTTGAAGTGTATTTTGTAGTGATTCAGATGTTTAAATGATTATCACATTACTTAGTTATTTTGATTGGAAGGAATAGTGGCACCTTAAAACAAATACTCTTTTCTCCTAGTATGCTAGTACTAATATTTAAAATGTATTTTGTATATTTTCTTTTAAACGACATCGTAACATTCTAATATTTTGATAATGCTACAGTATATCATTTTTTTCACTCTGATCAGTTTGTTTTATTATTATTAGTTGATATATATATATATATATATATATATTTACTATTGTTTCATATCCACTATCAATCGCTATAACTTTAACGTTATCAAATTTCTGGATAAAGTACTCTAAAACCTCAGCTTGATCTCTCTATCTGCCTACATACCTACGTTTTTCTTTCTCTTTCTCTTTCTCTTTATATGTGTCTGATGTGTATATATTTTACTGTATCTTTTACTTTATTCCCCCATCTCCCCCCCCCCCCTCTCTCCCTCTCTCTCTCTCTCTCTGTGTTTGATGTTTCTGATTTTTAAGTTTCTTTTACTTCCCTCCAACTTGCTCCCTCTCTCTCTCTCTCACTGGATCGTTATTATTATTATTATTATTATTTTTTTTTTTTGGGGGGGGGGTCTTTTTACTTTCTCTCTCTCTCTCTCTCTCATTCTTTATTTCTGCTCCCATCATATACTTTCTCTATTTGATGTGTTATAACCGAGATCACCCCTTCGCACTGACCTGTTTTCTGCCGGTAACTTGAAGTTTACCCCGGATGTGATTTACTTCTCCAAGTGCATGACGGTAATTAACGGTGACACGTTAATTGTAAAATACCAGTAGGTAGCGCCTAACAGTCTCATTCGACATTTATAACGTATGGCGTGTGTGTTTCTTCTTAGTTTGGAGTAAGATTTTCTTGGAAAATGGCAAGCTATTCCAAAGAGTAGACTTAATGGGCATGTTAGCTCAGTTGGAAAACGAACTTTCGACTGATGAACGAGAAGCCATTTTATTTTTTCCTTCGAACTTTTGGTCTTTTTTTTATTCGAACCAACTCCTCCTCCACCCTGCATAAAAAGGGAAAAAAGTAATTTAAAAAAACACACACAAAACCAAGATGGAGGAGAAGGATGAACAGGAAAGTTAAAATGATAAGATGTGATGTTATTTTCCGAACATTTTATCAAAGGCTAAGACAAAATTACTTTCATATTTTCAAAAAAGGTCAAAATTTGGGCCCGCTCGCTTCGCTCGTTCGGGATTTTTCAAACGCAATGTTGCAAGACACGCCATTTTGCGCTCACACTCAAATTTATCAACCCATTATAGCTCACTAGCTTGTCGAAAAGCAAACTTTTTTCATATTGAGCCACTGACTAACAGTTTTTAGAGGATCGTGGCAAAAAACAAGCAAAACAAAAACAAATCGGGGTCGAGTAGGAAGAGAATAAACTCTACTTCCATTTCTACAAATAGGAAAGAAAAGTGTTATTTTCAAGAGAACTTAAATTTGGTGTTTTGAAATGAGAGAGGGAATGAGAGAGAGAGTGATGAAAGGAAAAGGGTGAATGAGTGGATATGAGAGTGAGTGAGTGAGTGAGTGAGTGAGAGGGAGAGAGAGGGAGACGAGGATACTTAAAGAATGTTTGGACCCCACAACGGGGTAAATAGTTTTGTTAGTGTTGGAAATGATTTTTCTATAAGCGTACCACCCTCCAGCCCAACGTCATTTTTGAATTGCATAGCGCGGCTGGTACTGGAGAGTCGAGCGGTATCCCGCTGAGACCAAGCCGAGAGGAACCCGCCTTTTATCTTGTCACTGTTGGCATGTCTCCGATTCAGTCATGGAGATGCCTCGGACAAGCTATACCAATAATAATCTTGTCATTTATCATATTTCCTTTCAAGTAATCACATTTTAGGATGTTCAACATTGTTACATTAACCCCCTGATATTATATTCAGGCATCGCGCTGGGTTTCGCAATGGTTCATGATGTTATTAATATGATTCTGTTCCCTAAGAGTATACAACTTTTAAACGTTCTTTATAAGATCGACAATTATTCAGTTCTTTTAAAATCATGTTCTTGTTTTAGTTAAATGAAATGCATATATGACAATCGTTTTCTGTAGCTATGTTGCGTTTAGGCACGAGCTTTCTACTTCCAGTTGTACAATTAAAGATTTAAATAAAAAATGAAAATAAAAAAAATAGGCTCACTCTTCCGTTTATATTTATGATTCCAATAATAATTTGCAAGAGTTATGATTAGGGTTTATAGGGAAAATACTAATGGCAAATAAAAGCGATAACCGAAACAAAATAAGCTTACCTAAACAGGCCCTCATCGGCATGCTATACGAAATGCACAATGACGTCAGAAAGGCGGTGCTCGTACGTCTGCGCATGCGTGGTTGTACCCACGCACAAGGCAGCCACCCGTGTGTCCTGAATAGCATCATTATCACAAATAATGCATTTAATTGCAAGGTATCATTTATCGCAATTACTACCCCGCTGACCCACCACCAGTGCACCTGTCTCGTCTCCTTGCCTTTAATTTACTTTGCCTAATTCATCCCGATCGCATTAAATGTCACCACAAATTTGAAGCAATTAAACAATTATATTGTCTATATCTGTTGAAGATCTGTTTTGGCTAATATTAAAACCCATGTTGGGTGCCTCAACAATTGATCTGTGTACAGAAGTCTATTATAGATTTGAACAGATATGAAAAGTAAAGACAGTATCTTGCTGACGATATGATTTTAATCAGTAACTAAGCTACGGGGCGAGGAGACGAGGGGCGGTGCCCCCATCCCTCTTCCGACGTGATTTTCTTGATACGCTATCAACAATGTAGGAAACAAAGAAATATACTAGCAAACAAAATACAAAAACATACCAATAAAATGGCCAAAGAAAGACGGGGAGACAAGGAGAGGAATACAAACGAATCAGAGCAGACTCTGTGGCGTGTTAAACAGTTTGATTATCAATCACCATTAAGAATGCACTATCGACACCATTCTTCTCTTCAAATTTGTAATAGTAGAAGGTTAAGGCCACTCAGTAGATATATAGAACTCAAGGAAGTATATAATTTGCAAATTCATAGCAAATTTCATTGTAAAATAAAAATGAAAGAATACTGCATCATCTAAGAATCTTCAAAAGTTACACAGAACTGCGATGTTCTTAAGGAAACGTGAAATTAATCCAAGCTTTAAATAGCCTTAATGATGTGTGTTTATGTTCCATTAACTGAGCTTAAAAAATCAATTTGAAATTAAGGCCTCGTGAATCTGGAGCTACATTTTCGAATGAGTTCTAATGAGTTCTGACTTTTTTTTTTTTCTCAAATCCAGATGGATTGGCTCAACTCTACACCACGACCCATCCCACAGCCACGCCCTACTACCCCACCCTCCACCATCAGCACCGTCATCATCCATCTTCCTTAACACATAGCAACCAGCATCATCCGCACTACAGCCCCCATCCAGCTCATCTTTACCCCCACCCAGGGACACACCCCTCCCTCAGTGTACCTATACCGGTGCCTGTATATCTGAGGGGTAAGACCCCGGCGGTATCGCCTGCAGAAGCGGCCAGGGCGGCCAAGAAGTGCCGGCGGAGCAGGACGGTTTTCACGGAACTTCAACTGTTAGGACTTGAGAAGAGGTATGATATGTGCACTGTACTTGAATTTGAAAATATTCCAGAAAATGCCCCGAATTATAATAATAAATAATAATAATAATTAACATTTATATAGCGCTTAATACAACAGTTTCTAAGCGCATTGGAAAGAGAAAAAAGAAGTAGCAAAATACAGTGAAAGAGAACAGGATATGGAACTAAGAGGACTGCTTAATGAGGTAAGATTTGAGGTAAGATATATGCTGAATAATCCTAATGTGTTTTACGAAATTTCAACTGTTGGCCTGATAAAAGGTATGATATGTGCACTATAATTTTGAACATAATTTTTTTTCAATGCCATGAATATAATATTTTACTAATGAGTGAACCCAGACGTCACGATTGAGACAAAGGAAAGACATAAATCTGTATTCAAGATTGTATAAGTATATTTCCGGTGTAAAAAATGCTGAGATGACTTTTGTTACATGAACAATCTGTATACAGCATACAATGATACCATCAATAATATTAGTTATATTCGTTCAGCATTGTCATTATCATCATTATTATGAAATGGATATGAAATCTAAAGATATACGTCGAAATGAAAACTAACAATTATAATGCTGATCATAATGTTAAAAATGACCACTGAAATTTTTACAATGACAATGATAATAAGAATCACAAATTTCACCAATGTTTGCAGTGATGGTGAGGGTGACGATGATGAAGATCGTTGCTTTGTTCATTATTTTGGAGGTGCCGTGGTCGGGTGTTCTAATGCGCTTCATAAGTCCGGGGTTCAATCCCCAAACCAAGGCACCTTTATCCTTGGGCAAAACATTTACCAGACATTGTTCTTTCATCCTACATTAAACCTTTTGAAATAAATTACAAAGTCACTGGCATTATTGGTACTGATATGTTAATTATATAAAAAAAAATATGGATGGATACTAGCTGGAAAAACCTAATAATAATGAAACATCTCTTTACTTTGCCTTTATTGTAATAGATTTGATAAACAGAAGTATCTATCTACTCCTGATCGATTGGAGCTGGCTGAGACATTAGGACTAAGTCAACTACAAGTCAAGACCTGGTATCAGAACAGAAGGATGAAATGGAAGAAACAGGTCAGTTTAAAAATTGAATTTTTATTTTGGGACGAACTCTTTTGTCACGAACATAACTTTGCAATGTGACGTCAGGGCGAATTCCTCTTTCTCAGTCTTGATAAATTAACTTAAAGGAATGCTCCGGGCTGAAAATAACATGATATAAACAGATAAAGAGAATTCGGGCAAGCAAAACACTTAAATTTGATCAAAATCGGACAAGGAATACCAAAGTTAAAGTTATGGCATTTTAAAGACTTGCATTATTCCGGTGAAACAGTTCTAGTCATGTCTTCATGGATATTCAGTGAGCAAATTGATGATGTCATATCCCCCCTTGTTTGTTTGTATTTTATTATATGAAATTATGTTTATTCATTTTTTTACCGAGAACTGAACAAATTGGATTGACAACTGATTTAAACCATTAGATATTCATTGCTGCAACTAATTTCATTCAAGGAGACACATTGTTCACACATTTATGAAAAAATGAAACAATTATGATTTCATGTATAAGAAAAAGGTAAGTGGAGCTGTGACGTCATATGCCCATCTAATGAATAATCATGATGACGTGCATATAACTATTTTAACAAACTTTGCTAAAGATTCGATTTGTTATCCGATTTTGATGAATTTTCCAGCATTTTGCTCAGTGAATTTTACTATTTTAGTAAAAAATCTAAATAAATATAAGATTTATTTAGATACAACTATTGTTAGCCCGGAGCATCCCTTTAACGGCTTGAGCCAAATAGAAGCCAAAACCTGATATCAGAATAAAAGAATAAAATCGAAGACACATGTCAGTTTTGAAATAAGAAGTTGTATTTGATTGGTAGTTCGAATCCCATGTTGTCTTTATTCATGTTCGATTAGCTATATTGTATACGTATTTTTAAACTTCACCTATCCAAAACATACATGGCATATTGTACGTAAGTGAGAATAAATTAAAAGAAAAGGGTCTTTTCGAAAATCGTATCTTGGTTTTGTACATTGGGGCGAAATCTAATTTCCCCTTCAAAAGAGAATCTTGAGGAATTGATTAAGGTGAGTTATTACTCAGTATCTTTTCTTTCTCCATATTTTCCCCCCTCTAAAGGTAATGCAAAGCGGTCGACAAGAGCCCCCAACCAAACCAAAAGGCCGACCAAAGAAAACTGACCTGATAGAGGAGAAAGGAACCATTTCTCCGGTATGCTCACCAGGCATTGACCACGATGCGTTATCAGATATATCGGACGAAGAAGAGATGACAGTCTCCAGTGTGACTATGAACTCATGTGTACGACAGCAGAACTTGACCCCAACGCATCAACCTGTGACCTCATTTGCATATGCTACGTCATCATCGTCTTTTCATTCTTCGGCTATGAGTTCATAAGTTATAATCTCTGTATTTATAGCCATACTGACTTTCTGAAAATAGCCTCTGTATAATGCAAATAGAACTTCGCAATTGTTTCAATAAGCATGTGTTTTTTGTTGCTATTCGTAAGAACAGGACATCAAACCCCTTTTCTTCCATAGTCCCGAATTTAGCCTCCGTGGGACAATGACGTCAAATGAGGCGCTTTTGCCCATGGGCCAAGTTAGCCCATCTTCGAGAATTCGGGCCATCATGCCTAGCGACCTCAACGTCAGGACTTACCATATTTGTAGGGGATTTGACCCGTAAGCGGTTTGGGAAGGTCATCCATGTATCGTCGAGTTCAATCGTAAAATCGAGAAAATTACAGGCCTAACAACTGATCTATAACATGATTTATTTATAATGAAAAAAACTATCAATGCTTTATCATATCATTATGTGTGTGCTATATTATACCATCGATGTGTCTTCGAATATCTCAAATTGATCTCTTCCACATCCATGGCAGGAGGCAAGTTGATTTTTATTTTTCATGCTCAAACGATCGAGCGAAACTCATCGTTTACATCGGCTTTGCCCTCAAGGATATTATATGCATCTTTGAATTTAGATGTAAAGAACTTATTTAAACTTTTGATGCATTTCTGTTATTTTATTATATTTTAAGTAAAATGCAGGTTTTGACAATTGTGAGGTTGGGGCGTCCCATCTACGTCCCCTCTCCACCACTGCGTACATGGCCATGTGTGCATTCATGTAAATTATAGTACCAAGGTGTATGCGTGTTTTCTTTGTATATATTTGTAATAAATGACTTAATACAAAAAGTGAGATTAAAATAGTTATTATTGTGTGGTCTAAGAGTTGTAGTATTGGTTATGACTGCGAATGTGGCGGTTTACTGCAACATTCGACATGCTAAGCCCTCCTGAAGGGGGGAGCAGTCCGGGGTTCGCACCCCTTCCCTATGTATGCAAGCGAAGAAAAATATAAAGATAGAAAGGATGAGAGAGAGGGGGGTCGGGGGAGATTGAGAAAGATTTGAGGGATAGGATAATCTGAAGTTAAAGTGCAGGTTGAAAATATAGGATCTGGAGACCAACTTACATTTCATTAATATTTTTAATTTATTATAAAAAAAAATTATAACAACGGATTTCTTTCTTTTTTCCCTGTTAATGAATGCAATATGCCCTAAAATATATAGCTACAATTGTCTTGCTCTTCTGTCATGAATGAAGATTGACTGATATTAAATAACATTTATAAAAAGAAACACACTCACATAGATACAAATAACGCTATGAGTAATATTAATATTTGACCCCTGACCCCACCTTTGACCCTGACATTCGAACGTTAGCCAATCTAGCTTCGCAGGAAATTTTCATAATCATGATAATTTTCTTTCCCAAATGCTCCAGGACTGCAGCACTGCAAGACATCCTACCATTATCACGCCACAGTCTGGGCGATCGGCATGCGACAGGGGCGGACCCATGATTTCAAATTTGTGGGGGTGTGTGTCACGAGTACAGAATATTAATCAATAATTTAAGAAAAAAATGTATTGAAATATCATCGAGACCCATTTTCTTGACCAAAAATTCAAGCAAAAAATAATCATGATTACATAATGTAAGTAACTGATTTTTGTTTGTTTTATGCATTCGCTCCTAAATAGCAGGAAATTATCATCCTCGACACATTTCTTATAAAAAAAAAATAAAAGTGGCATATGTCCTTTCTCACCTCTTGAAGGTAGTCAAAATAAGGAAATGCTCATTGCAGAATGCGATTTTAAAAAAAAGACAGAAAGGGGCATTAATTGCCCCCATGTGCCCCCTCCAGGTTCGCGCCGGCATAGTGAGGATAACTATTGGAGTCCCGCTAACAACACTTTCTTCCTGAAAACAAGACGAAGGAGGAAGAACAAATTTGAATCACAAATTGAACAAAGTTAAACAACGCGAGGCTACATCATCCCTTCTCGGCAGCAAGGCGGGCAAGTGGTAGACCCCCTGGGTGGGTGAAAATTTGAAGACTTCCATTCGCCGTCAGGAGACCCCCTAAGTAAACGGTTGAAGAGAAAGACGATATGGAGAGTCGAAAGGGTGTATTTCCAAGTTTGCTATTTTCGGTGTTTTTGGTGAGTTTATTTGAAATTAGTATTGTTTAAGGTAGGCCTAAAGATCACACTGGCGGTTACTCCCCTCTTGTGCAAAGATGGTTTAAATACTATTCATCCGTGAGTCCGTATAGATAAACTATTCCGTTAAGTGTAAGACAAAAAGTTCAGGAAAATTGTCGTTCGAACGATTTTCAATTATAATCGCATAATAACATTGTTTGTGGGAAATTGGAACGAATAATGACAAAATGTAATCAATAAAAATGGATACGGAAGAAATATATGAATAAAAAAATAACATTGAATTTCATGATAAATGCATAGGGCCTACATTGATTAACTATTCGATCAAACTTATCAAATCCAAAAATCTGAAAGAACCAGAAGTTACTTCGTAACATCCTTCTCAAAATGTAACGAAGTACAGAATACCACCTTTTGCAACTAACCCATGCCCCTGAATAAATCTACTTTTTGATAATAAGTCTCGCATACACAAAAGAAATGTTAAAATGTCAAAACAGTTTGTTTGGACAATAAAAGTGGGGGATAATATGACAAGAAAATTGGAATTTAATTCAGAGCCGCCGGCAACAGCTGCACACATCAGAACTCATAGAGCACGAAGAGACGCAGCAATCATCAATTTATAACTCACCCGGCCACGGCGGGGTAGAACAACCATTATTTGTCGCTTATCACATTTATTCGTAACATGCACCCCAAACAAACCGGATATATGGGGCTGTTAAGAAAAAAGGACCCTTCTTACCCTCAAATCGTCATCTGAGCGGGTGGTGCCACAACTCTGATAACATACATGTTTAGTGTTATATGTTCAGGCTACATTGGGGCTACATTAGACTCTAAACCGACCGATGGTCTCTCATGCTAATAGCTTTTGTCGGCCTGGAGTCGGCTTTACTGGCGCTACCCGGGGCGTTACCGTAGCATTACCATAACTAACATGACTGTGTATTTGTTCTTTTATTTTATTCCCTTTACAATTTACAAGATAATTATTAAATCATGAAATATAATAACATCTTTGTACTGGTTGAACCGTAAACAGAAATGATAAACAGATTTTTCACAGATCCCAACTTCTCTCTGTCTTTATCTCGTTCTCTCCCACATATAGACTATCATACACACACCCACCCTCAACCCACCCATACACCCACACACAACTAAAACCAAATCACAACACGCGCGGGCACTCAAAATACAGATGGATAATGACGAAGACTGAAGTGTGCAACAGAAAATTTGGAGGCAACTAATTCATGTAATTCTTACCGATTTTTATTTTGCATTTGGATCAAAAGTTCAAATTTGTGGATCATTTTAGAAAGGTTACCTTTTTGAATAGGTTAATCTTACATTAATGATAAACAGATAGAGATCATTAACAGATCCCAAATTTCTCTCTTGCTCACTCTGTGTGTGTCTATGTCACTCTCTCGCTCACACAGACTCTCACACTCATCCGCAAACCTCGCTCTCATACGCGCACTCATTAAATCAAACAAACATGTACGCACCCATATACACACCCACCCTAGTGCACACGCACACAACTAGAACCAAAGCACCATGAGCGCGCACACACTCAGAATACACACACAGCCAAGGATGAAAATACATAAAGCATGTACCAGCGGTAATTGGGGATTCTTGTTACCATGAAGCTATGTCCTCCCAGTGGGTAGAGCAGATCAGAACAATCAATCACATAATCAATCAATTAATCAATCCATCCATCAGTTTATCAACCAACCAATCGATCAATCAATTATTTAATTAATCTATCAATCAATCTACCAATCAATCAACCAATCAATCTATTTTTCCCCTTTTTTCTCCTTTTTAAAATAATTTTGAATTATCAGTGCATCACAACCTAAAACCAATTACAGTTTTTGAAAAAAGCAACCAATATTAGGGCCTATCATGACAATCATGACAATATTCCACAACATACATTATACACATACATTGCACGTTGGCAAAGTAAAATAATGCATTAACAAAATAAGGGATTTATTGATTTTTTTATTCGTCTTCAACATAAAGAAATAAACATCTTAACTAATACCCCATATTGAGTGACTAATAAACACATTGATTAAATTGGATGATTGAACTTGCAATGTAAACATCAATGAAACCATTTCTTCAGATATGTTACCATGGTTACTAATAACTCTTACCTCTTTAATTCATTTTCTCTCGACGTGTTTAAGGCAAAACTTGGAAGCCAAGAGAATGACATTGTCTGTAACAATAATACCAATCGTTACATAAATAGTTAAATAAATAAATAGCCTATTCTGTATGTTTCCTTACCAATTTGAATTACAGTCGGCAGCACAGTGCTATTTATCAGTCCATTTTGTAGGACTGCCTAATGCAATATGTGTAATGAGCGTTTAATATGAATTTGATAAATTGTGTTATTCAAATATCATTCAAAATCATTAGAATAACCAAGATCACTAAGCATTTCATCGTAATCTAATTGTTTGTGTCAGCTTCTGATTTTGACGGAAGGATTTCACTAAAAATATCATGAATATGTTTATTCTACATGACCAGCACTCTGTCGCTGTGTAGGATTTTAAGTTTTATCAGTTGTATGGGCCTAAAACCTCACTCTGCTAACCAGAAATAGTAGGCCTACACTTAAAAAAACTATGCAAGCGATATGGAGCATTAGCCCTTTACATAATGGGAAATAAACACAAACATGCATCTAGCTCTGCGTGAAGTCTTATATTCTTTGGAAGATCGTTGTTGTTGAAGTTGTGTCAGTCAAGAACATTTATGTACAATCACAAAAATCAGACCCACACCTAGGACCCCGTTTTACAAATAGTTGCAATTGATCCGATCAGCATCACTCCAAAATGAAAGTTTGTTCAAAATATTTACGAGATGTGATGTATGTTCTCATACATTCATCATTCTCGTGAAAATTCAGTGTGATTCTCTTTGTTTACAATGAAGAAAAATTATGGCATGGATGTATTTCCATGTAGTCAAGATTGATTTGATCAATCGTAACTATTTGTGAGACGGGGCCCAGATCGATCAACAAAGTAATACGATGTTTTCAATAAGATATAATTGGTCAAGTTGGAGTTGGTTTCATTCGTGTGCCTGCGACATTGGCAAGTTTTCGCAACATTACGCAGACGCTTTCTGCAACGTTTAGAATCTATTGATTGCCTGTCAAATCACAATGAACCGTTCAGAGGTCTTTGTCGAAGATTGGTGAACCTGGACAGCTGATCGAAACATTCTGAGCTGACCAAAAATGGCAAATATATCATTTGTCCAGTTTCCAAGATGAGACTGCTGTTTTAATTTTCGACAAAGACTGCTTTGTCATGAAGAGCTTTTGTTGTAGAATCAGTCCCCGTCGCGATTGAGAAAACTTGGTATTGATACAGTACACTATAATGTGTATGTTGCCGGACATTGGAATAAATGTGAGCATGACAAGATGAAAATAAACTGAAGGTCGGTGAATGGTGTCCAAAGCAAAAAATAGGCATCGGGAAATTAATAAATCACCATTCCAGTCAGGATCTGCTGATACGATCTAAATTGGGTCAAAAGAGAAACATAGAAATAGTTAATCTGATTAATAATTATATGAATCATGGGCACTTACTCCTACATCATAATGATAGTAATAGTTACGTTTCTATAGCACTACATACTTTGGTTTCTAAGCGCTTTACATTGTCATTATTCTTTTTATCCCGGTCATAACATCCACTACTGCTCCGCACATAAAGCTCACCATCTCCACTCCCTGGGGAGTATCCTGACCAGGCAACCATTTATCGGTGCACATGTGTCAATCTAATCACATGCGTGTACATCCTACCGGGTAGCCATTTAACACATGGGTGGAGAGTGACAAACGTGGATAAGTGCATTGTCAAAGGACATTAGTGCCGGGTGGGATTCGAACCCTCGACTCTTGGTTTAAGTGTAAAATGACAAAACCGCTACATCACGAAACCTCCACTAAAAATAAGGACCATTTCTCTCCCCCCCCCCCTTGCACCACTCTCTAAAGATCTGATTAAAATGATTTTGAAGAAAAAATAAGTTTCAAAAACATAGGTGACAATATGTAATTATGTATTGTCACCTATATTCAGTATGACTATGTACATGGTATAAGATGAAAGTATAACTCACCATATGCAGTTGCGTGTTTTATGATATTACTTCTTTCCACCGTATCTCCATCCGTAAGGAAAAACGCTGAGAAGTAAAACAAATATTCAGATCTCAACATTTCATAATTGAAAGTTTCATAATACGCAGTGCAAATCTATGTGTTTTTTTTTACATTGTAAAAGCACGATGAAACCATTTATCTTGGCATTAAAATATTAATTTTGACGGGCATAACGCCCCGAAACCTTTGGACATTTTTGTCACTCCCCCCTCCCCCATCCGAAAAAAAAAAAGTATCGACGCCCATATAGAGTGAATATTCAATATAACCACACATGGTTACATCATTAGACTTGAAATAGTATGAGATGAACAGAAAAAAATAATATTTACCGTGGAAAACACATTTTAATCAAAATTTGATGAAAGTATAAACTTTCTTTTGCATTTTTATTTTTTCCATGATGAATATAGAATCACTTTCTTGTTCTTCTTCCTCACATGTTTTAATAAACATACATTGAATATTTCCAAATGCAATCTAATTAAACACAGTTATTTCTCTGCATGCCAACATGATTATGAAGAGTTTATGAGGTGACCAAAACATAATTATCGTTCGCATTGTTTCATTCGGCGAGATATTATCTTCATGGGTCACTGCAAACGGTCCTAAACAGGTCCTTTTCAATGTCTGTTTATTAAAAAGTTTAGCTCGTACTTTGCGCTCGATTCTTCGAGACAGGCAATGATCTATTGATGAACACCATAAATGAAATGAAATTATAGGCCCTATGAAATTAAATAATGAAATAATGGAATACAGAAATCGAAATAAAAAAAATAAAAACCGACTTCTGACTTACAATGGGCGTCCTTCCTTACTCTTCCCTCTCTTTGACATATCCTCCATTCCGATGATGAGGTCGGGATCTCGCTTATACCCGTCATCATTCACCACCTCGACGTCGAATTCATCAGCAGCTGATGCCACCAGAATGAGAGCGATGGAAGCGAAGGCGAGGACGAGTAAGAGCTTGGATGCCATGATTCAGAGAATGATCAGGAGTTTTAACTAAAAAAGATATGTAATAAATATAACAAATGACCATAGATGACAACAATGAAGTGCACTAAAATCACTTCATAAAATTACACCCTTCAAAAAGAATTTCGAGATAATAAGTAATGTGCATTTCGACATATGTGTCCGTTCAAATACTCATGACTAAACTTATTTTTTGGGAAATTTTCAAATAAATAATTTGGCTATCTTCATTCATTTGATTATATTTGGGGAAGGAGGGGGGGTTGGAACTATATCTCACAAAACACCTGTAATCAAACACACGCTAAAAACTGAAATGTTGGAGGAACTTTGGTGACCGAACTTTTTCCAAATGTCATATCGAAAGCAAAAGTTACGATATGATATGTACGAAAGTAGCTCGCATATGACGTCACAAATAAAATTATCAAAATTCTAATAATTTTTGTATTTTTTGATTGATTTTCCTCAAACCTTCGCCCATGAATAATTTTTTGCTATTTTTACAATATTTTTTGTGAAATTCCCATTTAACAGCCTTGCGCAAAATTGATACCCGATCAATCCAATTTGCCCGGCAGTATGTATACAAGACCTTTGCGAACAATTGTGCCGACTCTTCCTTTCGATAATCACCAAAAACTGTAACAAGGCAAAGGCATTAAAAGCCCCATCTCTTTTGTACTTTCAAGGCTACATAATTCAATTTTAATAATTCATCGTCAGAGCTTTGGACTTGATGGGAAAGCGCAGTATAAGATATAATAATACTATTATTAGTAACAGAATGATAACAGAAAAACTTTCTTAAACCATTAAAACACATGCATTAGATGTAAACGAAAAAAATAAGTACTTACTCTCACTTGAAGATGGCGATGTATTATCCAAGGTAGCGCAGGATTATGTCTGTGTGGTGCCACCGTGTCTCCTAACACTTTTATAGCCTTCAAGACTGTATCAACTGTCAGTTAAACCGTCTTGCTTCGCCATGCCTGACGTAGCATCCTACCTCTGGGAGGATTCGATCACAACATTAACCTAGTACTAATCAAAACAAAAGGATTTTGGAAGACACCTTTTCAAGGCTTTTAATGACAGAGCCTACCAATCTCATTTTGATCGATTACGTAATATCCTATAGCATTACCGATTCGGGTCAGTCACGGTAAATTTATAACGGTGAAATTCAAAGGTGGAAAAATCTACTAATATCACTCGATATTGTCAAGGGGGTTATAAACATCGCACGCCACTTCACAATTGACCCCCTAGCTGTCCGATATGTCTAAAATATGGCCAGAATCAGGTGTGATGTTTTGATTAAAAGTCACTCGTTGGATTAATGCTACTGACCTTTTGGAAAAAAAATAAATCAATACCCTATATATGTGTTGGACGATGTCAATGTCTTACTGTTTTACTATAATTAAAGTGAAGTTAATAATAATAATGATAATGATAATAGTAGTAATAATAATAATAATGATAATAATAATAATAATATTAATAATAATAATAATAATGATGATAATAATAATAATAGTAATAATAATAATAATAAAATGTTTATAAGCTAAATATATAGAAAATCAGTTAAATGACACATCACTATCACTATGACCAGGCCTAACACGTAGAAGGTGGATGCAGCTATACCCCCCCCCCCCCCACCTCCTCATACCATGGACACCATTGAGCCTGACTAAGAAATTAAGATGGCAAAGGGGAAAATAATTCCAAGCAATTTGATACGAGAAATGTTGCACCTTCAGCCACAGATATGTTTGCAATTGATAAACGAAAGCAACAGAGCTAATCTGGTCCCTTCACCCCCCCCCCCCCCATGTGGAGCGTTGTGGCCCAGTGGATTAGTCTTCGGACTTTGAAACAGAGGGTCGTGGGTTCGAATCCCAGCCATGGCGTAATTTCCTTCAGCAAGAAACTGATACACAATGTGCTGCACTCAACCCAGGTGAGGTAAATGGGTACCGGTAGGAAGTAATTCCTTAAAAAGCTGTGTGCACTATGAACGCCTAGCTTAGCCGGGTATTATATAGGAGCGCCTTGAGCACCTAACAAGGTGGATATGTGCGCAATATAAATACCCTATATTATGAACAGGTTGAATCGTACACAAATGATACACATTTTTCACAGATACCAACTCTATCTCTCTCTTTTTGTCTCTATATTTTTCTTTCTCTATCCCCCCCCCCCCCTGTCTGCCTCTCTCTATCTCGCTCTCACACACACATATAATCTCCCTCACACACAAACACACACTGACAATCTAACTCTCCTTATACACGGACACAATCGTCACTAAATCATCACAAACATGCGCCTCAACACACAAACACACACTCACACCCACACACACAACTAGAACCATATCACACACCACACGCTCAAAATAGACACACAGGTACATCCACTCCGTCCACAAATCCGGGGGGGGGGGGCAGTCAAATATATTGCTGTACACACGTGTGACCAAGGAATTTCCAAACACCCCTAAACGAGTTTTTCACTGTGTGCAAAATAACCCCCTAAACAAGTTTTTCGCGGGCTTTATTTACACATTTTGGTCCCTAAACAAGTTGCTGCCAAAATATGACCTCGGGGAAAAAGCTTGGGGAAAAAACGTACCATAAACACGTTTGGCTAGTCTTTAAAACAAAAGCTTTGTGGGAAAAACATACCCTAAATACGTTTGATCCCACGATTAGTCTTTCAAAACCACCCTTTTTCTTGAAAATCGGTGTTTTTTTATACCCTTAACGAGTCCCCGCGCGGACCGCGTCCAAAACTGAAAAACAACCCTTTAAACGCATTTGTTTGGTCACGCGTGCGTACAGCAATATATTTGACTGCCCCCCCCCCCTCCGGGCACAAATTCCACATGTACTTCTCTCCTCGTCAGCCCACCCCCCCCCCCCCCCCCCCCGCGAAATGAAATATTCCAATTGCCCTCTATATTCAATCAAATTTGTTGAACAAATGATATGATAAGTACAGGCAATTAGTTTTAAGGCAGGAACCTGTCGCGGACGAGACTATGATGGCGGGCTTCCCGTGGCGAAGGGCATTCGTAGAATTCCGCTCAACAGTCCCAAAATGAAATTAGAATCAATCACAGCAGTTACTGAAAGTGGGTCATAGATGATTTAATTCTGAATTTTAAGGCAATTATGAATATTTAGTTGTTGTTTTATTTTAATGAATATGGATATCTTTAGTGATAAACCGGAAAAATATGAAATATTTAGATGGGACCTTGATCATTTGACATTCCCCCCCCCCCCCAACAGAAAAAAAGATAAATAAACTAATAAAACGATGAAAAATGGTCCTGAGTGCCGTAAGTTGCATAAAGATATAATCATAGTGGCATTCGATCAGGGGCCCGTTGCAGAAAGAGTTGTGATCAAACGCAACTCAAAAAATCTTGCGCAACTTGATTTTCAGCCAATGAAGCACCCGTATTCGGGACTTGCGCTTGATGTTTTGACTTGCGTTTAAAAGCAACTCTTTCTGCAACAGGCCCCTGATCAGTAATATGTCATATTCAAGATATTCTTTTTTTAGCACAGAGTAAGGGAAAAAGTGTGGGGCGCCATTTTTCATTTGTCAGTTTATGCATGTTCAGCGTCAATATTTCAGCTTGTTCAATATCCTGACCATCATTATTCCCACTGCCTTCGACCTTCATCATCGTCATCAATGTCACCATCATCATCATCATCATCGCCAGTACCACCATCAGCACCATCATCATCATCACCATCATCACCGTCATCATCCTCATCCTCATCATCATCACCATCATCACCATCATCATCATCATCATCATCACGATCATCATCATAATCATCATAATCATCATCATCCTCACCATCATCATCATCATCATCATCATCATCACCATCATCATCATCATCATCCTCATCATCCTCATCATCCTCATCATCATCATCCTCATCATCCTCATCATCATCATCATCATCATCATCACCATCATCATCATCATCATCATCATCATCATCACCATCATCATCATCATCATCCTCATCATCATCACCATCATCATCATCATCATCATCATCATCATCACCATCATCATCATCATCATCCTCATCATCATCATCATCATCCTCATCACCATCATCATCATCATCCTCATCACCATCATCATCATCATCATCCTCATCATCATCATCACCATCATCATCATCACCATCATCATCATCCTCATCATCATCATCATTACCATCATCATCATCATCATCATCATCAGATCATTATCTTCCTGTTCATCTTCAATATATCTTCATTACCAAAATTATGACATTTTGATTATTTTGTTTCTAATCTAAGAAAATATCCCCGCTCTGCTTATCGATTAATTTGGAGATGTCACTTTATTCAGGTATGTAGTCTGCTAAAGATGACAATCCTTCTCCTGCAAGTTGCAAATTAATGTAATCATCATCATTTTACAATAGGTCAGTTTTGTTTGGAATGAAACAAAAATCACCGTGTAATGTCAATGATTGAAAAAAAACTTGTTATGAATCCTATATAAATAAAGGATAAAAATATAAATAAAGAAAATCAAAGTTTGGTGTATCAATCTAAATAAATAGACTCAACTGCCCAAAGGGGTGTAAAACCAAAATCGTTGCAATCATCAAACGACACCAGACGACATGCAATGTTGCTCTGCAGGTGATGTATTTATTCGAATTGATCAGTCGATTTAAATTTTCTACATTAAATATATAATGAAATGTCCATTATTACATTTAACCCATCATCTATTTATATTTCCAAGAACAAGCACATCCCACTTAGTACCTTTTTAAATATATTGGATATGGCATTGTACACTAAACCTGAGGCATATTATGACAAGTACTGCCCTGCATTAACCTTCAAGTAATACAGCCCCCTCTACGATGAAAAGTTTAGATGGTTTCAAAACCAAGCCAATACAGAAAGCCTCGATGATAACCGAATTAAAAATAAAATCCAAAAGCATGGCGCAATGCATGCGAATTCATACTAATATCCCATCATGGGCTAACTTACAAATAGAACGATAAATCCATCATACGAAATAAAATTGTCACTACGGTACTGTTTGAAGGGGGTGACTTTGTTGGGCTTCGGCATATACCAGAAGAAGAGCAGAAAATCTTATAATTAAAGTGACTGTTTAGGGAAATAATTGTCGACATTACAGTCAGTCCCAGCTGTGGCTACCGTTCCATGTGATGGCTGAGGGTGATTATTTTCCATTGGATATTCCTACATTAAATAACAAAGAAGAAGAAATTATCAATATTGTGAATTACATAACACGGTAAGCGGTAACTTAAAGATAATTTCATTTATTCTCACTTGCCATATTCATATTGTCCCATTTTATACACGAATCGTTGATAATTGGTAAATGAACTTTCTCTGTTTTGCGGCTTTTTTGTTCGTAATCATGATGATTATTGTATAAACGAAGCCATAACGTACTTGATGAAAAAGATTTGAAATTATGAATTCAAATAAAACTCACTTCTTTACATGTTTGTACACTGCCAAAACGCCGGTGTTGATATAACACCTGCCCGGTATCTATATCACCAGAGAGGTGTTGAAACAATACCAATTTAGAATCAAGCAAATATTGGCTTAGGTCTAATTGATGTTGCTTAAATGCCAAATTGATGTTAGCCTAACGCCAAAACCGGTGTTGTTTCAACACCTCTCTGGTGTGGACCGATATAGATACCAGGCTGGTGTAAAATTAACACCGGTATTTTTTAAGTGTATGTGTAAATGGCAAGGTAACTATTGGTAGTTACCGCAAACAGTGATTATAAAAACAAAACCTTTGAAATCATGATTAATTGTTACAATGTCATCGTGGAGTTAGATCTTTATTTACACAAGCAAAGGGGCTCGTTAAAACTCAACTATTAGGGAGTTTCCGCTCCCATCATGCCCATAGCGCACGACGTATTCAAGAACACAGTAACTGTTCTGAAAATGACTGTCAAATGACACAGAGCAGCTGGGAGGTCTTTGTCGAAAACTGGTGAACCGGAGGAATAGCAGTTTCGTCCTAAGTTTCGGAGTTGACGAAAAATAATTATGAATATATCGTTGGTCCAGAGTCAAAGATGAAATTGCCGTTTTGATTCACCAATTTTCGACAATGTCTTCTTGGTTGTGCTTTGTCACGAAGGGAATTTGAAATTACATTTTCTATGTTCGTGAATCCGTCTTGTGTCGTGGAAGTGAAACACACAAATATCATGACCCGGACACAACATGTCAAAAGAAAGTACAAAACAGGTTTTTACTAAACCCCAAAAGCATATGATTGATCAAACTAAGTATCTCACCGAAGCAATGGAATATCTTGTGTGGTGGTTTCTTGAAGCACCAACATTCTTGGGAAGATCCCGGAATCGGAGGACACACTGGAATGTGATGAAGAAAATTTATTATTATCAAAAGTAGTGGTAGTAGTAGTAGAAGAAGCAGCAGTAGCAGCAATAGTAGTAGTATAAAAGTAGAGTAGTAGTAGTAGTAGTAGTAGTAGTAGCAGTAGTAGTAGTAGTAGTAGTGTATTCATCATCATCATCATCTTATTGGTGCCTTAAAGCTCAAGTCCATCCCAGAAGAATGTTGTTTTGAATCAATAGAGATATATCATACAAGCATAGCGCTGAAAACTTTATCAAAATCGGATGTAAAATAAGAAGTTACGGCATTTCAAAGTTCACTAAATTTTTCACCGAACAGATCTATGGATAACTAAGTGACATGCAAATGCATGAAGAATCAATGATGACAATTATTTTCTTCATTACAACAAAGTTTGAGTATCTGAATATGCAAGAATATTATTTAACAGTCCAAACTCCGGATCCATCGGCTTTGCCTAGAACTTATCAAAGGTACATCGTGCGTGTATTCCAATGGTGATAGGCATCATTTATACAGTGTACATGGTATAACATGATAAAATGACTAATCATACTAATGAAAGTGGTTTTAGGAATGATCAGCAAACTGCTTCGGATGAAAAGAGTTAATAGAATAACTATGTTGATGTGTGTATGAACTGAAAATATGCCCAGTGTTCGTACAAAATTCGACCAAAATTGTACTTAAATCCCTGGTCAATTTCACTCCAACCAACCATTGATTTAAAATGATTAGACATACCGTAAACAGGCATGATACTCCAAATTTCATTCAAATTAGAAGTAAAATTATATGTATTATTGTACTCGTATTATCTCCTTATGGTGAAGTAAGATGATCATACGTTTTTCGTACGGATTCACGATTATCGCAAGGTCGATAAGGTCTAATATATATTTTTTTTTCAAAATGGTAAGATCGTTTCCTTTAAATACATTGTAGGGACCATTAAAGGGGCTTTCACAATTGCCCGTGCGATCGTTGCGATCATTAATACATGTTGCATAGAATCACAAAGGTCGTAAGCAGTCGCACTACCAATTGTGAAAGGGACTTTACTCATGGTCATCATACGACTGTTGCAGGGGCATCGTAGCATCGTATAATACACATGCATCGTACGATAAACATAGGGTCATCACACGTTCACCATATGGACATCGTACGATATCTGTAGCTCTCGGAACGGCCTCTTTACGACTTTTTCTCTGGTCCTTTACGACTCCCAACACATGAAATCGTACGGTTGTCGTAAATAATGTTAACATCAAAATTGTAGGCCGTGACGACAAAATACGATGCCCCTACAAAGCCGCAGACGAATCCATCCTACGATGATCGCAGCTAACATGCTAATGTAAAATGGGCATGAATGATGACATAGCGTGCAAGGGGGGACGGTGCGAATAAGGTGAATTTAATGACTTTGCACATAAACCCGTGACGACCTACGATCCCCTACAAGCCGTAGACGAATCTATCGTACGATGATCGCAGCTAACATGCTAATGCAAAGTCGGCATGAATGATGACATGGCGTGCAATGGGGAGAGGTGCGAATATGATACGTGAACGGCGAATTTACGGACTTTGCACATTGATGAACACAAAGATGAAAAAGGATGGTAAGAGTACGAAACCTGACTCTCTTGGATGAAATATCACAAAAATAATGGTAATGAGAACATGGTGAATGATGATTTGTTATATTTATGAATCATGAACTACTTACTGACGTACTTGGTATTGGCTATCATTCGGTTATCTTGCCGGTTGTTTGATTGTTTCGATTTCTGTTTCTGTTTCTTTTTCTTTTTCTCCTTCTGTTTCTTTTTCTTTTTTTCCTTCTCTTTCTTTTTCTTTTTATCCTTCTTTTTCCTTTTCTCCATTTCGTCTATCGATTGCGTTTGGTATAAAATGATAAGCAATAAAGTCAGAAAATTCATTTCTTAAAGATAATCATGCCTAGATGGGCTGTACGGAGTCCCTAAGGTAACATACTGGCATAACATAATTTGTTCTGGATAACTCGTTCCCATTAAATACCTGGTTCTCTCGACATGTTCCCTAGATCTTTAACTCGTTCCGACAACTCGGCTAAATCATACGGCATTTTCTAATTTTACAGGGTGTGCACGCAACCCTCACCCCTCCCCCCTCCTGCATCATTACCTGACTGTTACGAGGTTACCTTATGAGAACGAGTTATATGTCGAGAGAAAAGTTTAGGAATTCATGGCAATTGGTTTGGCAAAAAGAAATCACGTCTCCTCGGGGGCTCCTTATAGATTTGCTTTTCAGCGGACCTTTTTGCACCTAATTTTCCATTGAAGACAGGGCATACAGATTGAATTTTAATTACAGTCTATTTCTCCATTTAAAAATGTCGGCATATAACCGTTTCCATGTTGATATATATACATATTAGCTATAAAAAAAATTATGAATGATATCAAACGCTTACTTGAAAAGCAAAATAGAGGAAAAGTAATTATGAAAGTAATCATAATACATTCAAATAAAATATTACCGGTGCCCTTTTTATAGTTGCTTTAAACTTGAAATCATAGTGTTCTTTTATATCATTGCATTGCATCTGCAAAATAACCTATTAACGAAATGAATAAATTCTTTTGTAGTAAGCTTCTGAAGAAAGAACGATACGAAGTAAATAGTTTGAAAAAATGACAACAATGATAAAGCCCTTTTACTTACTGAAGTATCGTCTGTTGGCCTTGGCTCTGTTAGTATCTCTCTTGACTGCGAGTGAGGGTTGAAGACTGTCAATGAACTGGTCTAGCGAATACCCATCGAGTGCATACCCGCCATCGTCCGCATACCCATTGGCCATACCGTCATCGTCGAGGTCAATCATGGCGCATACAGACCCAACGAGGACGACAACGAGGGCGACTGCGAGTAGCTTTGAAGCCATGGTTGACTGAAATAACAGAGCACGTGACGATTAATAATGAGATAAGATTTCAAACATCACCTTAAATTGATGTTTTACTTGTTCATTCATGAATTCATTTATTTATTTATTTATCTATTTATTGCATCATTCATGTATTTATCTATTTATTGATGTATTAATTTATTTACTCATTTATTTATTCATATATTTATTAACATATTTGGTATTTATGTATTTATTGTATTATTTATTTAGTTATTTATTCAATCAATTTGGGCATGTCTATTCGCTTTGTCAACATGGTCAATGTTTGGTTCTTGTCTACTAAAAGTTTCCACGCTAGAAAACTCTTTCGGTGGTACATATAATTTCCCACACCTAATGATTTTCAAATTATTTAAAAAGAAATTTATTTATTTCTTTCTTTATTAAAACATTTTTATACAGGATAACAAGCTCAGATTGACTTTTTTTCAGCATGGTCCTGTTAACATAAAATAACAATATATACATAAAAGATAAAAGTGTAACTTAGGTTCTATACAAGCAAATATATTGTGAATAAAGAATAAATAGTACTTCCGTAGTCTATTACCAGATACATAGGCGGCGGAAGCGGGGGGACGGGGGACCTGTCCCCCCCCCCCTAAATTTGAGGTAGGGGACGATCCCCCTAAATTCTTTGTTGATAACCTTTTTTTTTTTCTTTTTTTTTTTGGTTGTCAATTTTGTTTGGTGGACCCCCTCAAATTTTGGTTGATAACCTTTTTTTGGGGGGTCAAACAATTGTGGTGGTTTCCCCTAGATTTTTTTGGCTTCCGCCGCCAATGACCAGATAACGCTCTAAACATGCGTATGAAGCATGCCACCATGTACATAAATAAATCAATAATTTCATTAACAAATTAACAAAAATAAAAAAAGGAAAAAGAAATGAATAATTATTTAAAAAAAAACAAATATATCAAGGGCGTAGGCTGGGGTGCGCTGGATGCATGTGCACCCTCCCGCTGAGGCGAAGGAATTCCGACACTGGCAAGCAAAACGAAATGTGTACCCCTCCTGCTTTCAACAGCTGATTTTCCAAACGTTAGTTCCACCTCCCCAAGATGTGCAGTGTGCACCCCATACCACTTTAGTTCTACCTGCCCATGCTCAAACCAGTCTATAAAAAAACAATATAAAAATAACAAAAAACGTCTTTAATAACTAGAAACTCCAAAACTTAACGAGGCAAGAAAGACGCCCTTCAGTCTCATGTGTAACCAAACGTGAACACAGAAGACTTACTTTACATTACGATACGTCAGGCAAACATCTTTTCAAAAGATGACATTTGAAGTAATATTGGCTCTGTAAATTGGTTGGATTCGGACAAATGAAGCGATTCAGAGCCGCCGAGCAAGATAACGTTTACTACAAGTCATGACCAACGTTTATTGGGCGATTAGAGGGAACATTATCAGTGATATGCTGACAGGAAACGTTAAATACATTTTTGGGGGGTAAATATTCCAATGAAGAACTCATTAAAAATGAATATGAAGTGAAGGTTTAGAAGAGAAAGATTGATCAAAGAAAATAATAACATTTTAATTGTTGTCCTCTCTGAAATAACAATTTTCAACTATTAAAAATATAACAATAATAAATTATTAGATGATTTTTAACAATTCATGTGAGATTTAATAAAGATTCGCTGATTTCTTCTTTCATCAATCATCCATACAATACCATTACTGAAAAGAAAGACAATATTATTTTTTTATGGATGTTAATGCAAACTTGTAGGCCTGGAATATATTTCCTCTATTGGTTTTTCATATTATTTGGAATGGTTTTTCCCAGAACGTTACCAATTCAAAAATATTTTGCAATTTGCATATAAGAAGATTTTGTTAGAGCATGGCCTTACGCAGCAGGGGAGTGGTAGGGGACAAGGCAGTTACGCCCCCCCCCCCCACACACACACACACACACAATTTTGAAAACTTCCAATTTTCTGACAATTTCACAAAATTCACCAAAGTGTGAACGAAATCCTTCAATTTCACTCTCACAAAGGCAAAAGCGCATCACTGACCATTTTTTGTACCCTATAGGTTGAATTACAGACGATCTGTAAACTATACCAATTGATGAGAGACCTATGGTTGGTGTTTAACACGGGAACTTGACCACCGTTGACAATGGTAATTGGAATAGCATGTGGTGCATGGAATTAAACTAGATTTAGTCTACTACGCTTGTCAATCTTCGCCATCTCACTAAGATAGCATCTCATCCGTGACGTCACAATACAGACTGGCGGCAGCAAAGGTGTTTGTCCAACACAATATAAGCACAAACAACAAGCTAAAGAGGCATATAACATGAACACAGAATTTATCTTAATACTCACGAAAATTCGAGAAAAAATAGGAATGAAAGAAGATTGACTGAAAGAGAAATACCATTTTCAGATTCTTTCTAACATTACTATGACATTGTACAGTTCCTTTCTTTAAACTCGTTGCGTGCAAATTTGCCAATAATTGCCATTACATAAGGTCGATTATTGGGGACTTAAATTCAATATTTGATATTTTTATCATTTTGAAAAAAGTGCAGAATTTAGCAATCATTATCATTATTATCTATCCCTAGCTTAGACTTGCAATTTTGATTGATTGCTTTGATTTCTGCATTCAATGCCTCAAATATAAGTACAGTTTCAGCTCTGTAGAGTTTATATATAGTTGATCTGAACGACTGAAGAAATATCAGTTTAATAAGATCAAACAGCTTTATTCTTGTGATTTAAAAGTACGATAAACATTCACTTTCTAAATGAAAAACTCTACACGGTATAATATTTAATAATCTGAAAAATGTCTTGATATTATAGATATATTTTCTTTCATGAAATTTGAACTATTTAAGGTTAAATTGTAAACAATACTGAATGTTTGCGAAATGGGCCTACAGACATATTAGCCGTCATTATTGTATTTCATCAGTTAACAACAGTTTCAGAAATCATAAGAGATGCTTAATTCTATATAGTATTAAAGTCCTGAACCAATACCACTGCCCGTATTCTGGTCTTTCCTCATACATGTCATAATTGTACATAAATAAATAGGCCCCTTGGTCGTAAATGATGGTAGGAAATCGGACCATTAATTTAAAAGAATCGGAAGCTCGTGGTATTTTCTTATAGGTATAGAGAAAGAGAAGAGATACAAAATAAAATAATCAGAGACATACAAATGAAAATTTTGAAAAAGGTATTACTTACAGTTGTTCGAAATTAGGATATCTTGGCAGAATCGACAGAGTGGTTTCTTCTCAGATGACTTCAAACTATCCTTTCGCTGATCCCTGATGATGGACGGTTTATATAGCATCCAAATAGAAGGATCATCCACCAAGAGCAATGCGAAATCAAACTTGACCGAGTTACATATTCATTAATTAGTCGAACAGGATAATGATGCGCGATGCTTTTAGGGCGTGTCTTTCTCGAAGAAATAACGCGATCGAAGGAGGGACGTTGATAAGATGTGCACCATCGATTATAATCTCATATCGCGATCACAAATTCGATTGTTTTTTTTAAGGAGGTGGCATGGAAGTGCCGTGACCGTGTGGTATAAGGCACCTGACTACACACGTCGGGGTTCGATTCCTGTCACGGCACCTCGGCCCTTGAGCAAGGCAATTTCTTTTTTCTATTACTTATATTGATTTATGTTTTCTTTTATAATTGTTTTTACTATTGTATGTTTGTATTTTTAAATGTATGTGTACTGGATACCTCAGAAGAACAGCCTGTGGTTGAAGAGTGCTATCCAGTCTACGAGTGGATAATAAATAAATGAATTAATGAATGAATGAATGAATGAATGAAATAAATAAATAAATAAATAAATAAATGTATTGCTGAATTATCTTACATTAAACGAATTAAAAAAGCTACGCGTATCATTGATGCCAACGTGAGCCGTATGGTTTTAAAATATATATTTATATGTATTAAGAGGAAATAACATGAAAAACTTTTAAAATGTAAATAAAGATTTGAAAAATACATTTTATTTCCGCACTTCATATTCAATTATATCCTGACGTCATGTACCTTTATGAGGAAACTCAAGAAACAGCTCCCAGAGGTCCGTTCAACTTTAGTATCTTATGTTGCTGACTGATATTCTCATTCTCTGTTTTGATAAATTTTCTAGATTTTCTAGCATTTTCTTTGTTAACAAGCATCTGAAGGTACAGGTAAAATATATAATAGTCAAAAACTAGATAGGTTTATAGAATCTTTCCTCATGCTCCATGAAGGAAAATTTAGGGTATCTACTTTATAGGAGCTCCGCCAGCATACTTTGATTTAGGGGATGGGGAGGTTGGAGACAATCTAAAGTTGTCCCCTTTCTTCCCATTCACAAATTGGGCTATTGCAGACTTAAACGAGAAAAAAAGTCTGGCACTCTTTTTTCTTCATTCCCTCCATTTACTCATTTTCTTCCGTTTTTCTGTTTTTTATACGTACAAAAAATCAAAGGACATTCTCCCCTACCCCCCCCCCTCGCTCTGGCGTCGGCAGATCACCAGTCGTGCGTAAAACATAAGCACATTTTAACCTAATTCAAAAGACGATCCACTGGCGGATCCAGGGGGTGGGAGCACAGCCGGCCCGTGCCCCCCCCCCCCTTGAGAAGCAAAATTAAAATTTGTAATGTAAAAATGCCGTTGAAACAGAAGTGTGCCCCCCCCCCCTTGGAAGTGAAGACATATTTTGTTTTGCTTGTCAAAAATGTGCCCCCCCCCCTCCTTTTGGAAAATCCTGGATCCGCCCCTGAACATACCCAATATCCTCATTTCTCCCAAAAGTAAAGCAAAGGTAGTCCAAAATCAATGATCAATGTTCACAAGTTCTAGTGCCAAGGCCAACAAACAACAACTTCTTCAATTCAATAAAATCCACTCGTGTTGTAATATCAAACTCATACAAATATAAACGGCCAAATGTTTATAGTGCTGCAATATAACTCTTCACATCGTGAGCCATCAATCAATATTCAATGCGGGAAAATCTCATTTGACCTTCATAAGTCAACGTGCCTGATATTCTTAATTCAGAGAAGGTGTCAAATCAGTGCAATAGTAATTACTATCGCACTTAAGGGTGAAATATATTATTGATAATCTATAACACATGTCAGGTGACTTTACATAGATGATTTCATCAATTATTGTTTCCTTCTTCGTTCAACAGATTCATTTTATTCATTTATTTTCCTAACTACAAGGTTTTACTTGTGTTTTTGATTTAGTTTCTCTTGGATTGTTTTACTTTGTAATAGACAAGATGATTTTCCACGAAGACATAAAAACAAGTCTCCTCTTCTTCGTAATCTGTCACTCTCTCTTTGTCTTTCTATCTCCAATTCTCCCCCTCCCTCTCCCCCTTCTCCCCCCCCCTTCTCTCTCTCCCTCTTTCTCTCGCGATGTGGATGGGAACCCTCTATCTGTTATCTGTATACAGAGATATAATGTACACTACAGAATATAGACATAAAGACACATGAAGCTTTTCTTTTTATCGTTTCTTCTTTAATGTTTTATCAGTATATCGTACAATCTTTACATACAATTTGAAATAAGAAATTATTATGGGCACTTAAGTTAACCCTTGCCAACTCGAACCTGTACCTGTATACCTGTACCTTATACCTGTACAAAGTCTACGAGAAGGACAGAATTCAGTATTCAACGGCGTATATTAATACACTTTGCAAATCGATGGAGAATGCTTCTGTGAATTAGCATGTGATACGAAAGTGATAGACCGATTGCTTGAAAATGTTGAATAATAATTAGGGGATTTCGCTAATATATTTTGCTTTTTTATGGAGAAATATATAATAAGAGCTCAGATATAAATGGCATAATATAATTTGATTGCACATCTACTCTATGATGGACTTGACTCTTTCTGTTACTGAAAAAAGGTCAAAAGTTTCGATTTCAAGATTAACCTTGGAATATAAAGTGTATAATTTTTTAATTATTATTTTACAATACATAATAATATTCACGTTGATAACACTATTTTTTGTAATTTGCAGGGGGAGGGGGGATTTTTCCATATTATATAGGCTGCTATATGAAATTCTGATTCGGGGGGGGGGGTGCACGCACACCACTTCCCCCCCCCCCCCCCGTCCCCCATGGTCGCCGCCAATTGTAGGAACCAAATGTTGGAAGCATTATTTCCTTGAATATTATAATAGATGATTAGTTCGTTGAAGAAACGTGGCTACAATTAAAGAATTTCATAATTCCATTGGAAGTTGAACAAATATCAAAATAAAAAAAGGGGGCTCTATAACTCATATTGAAGGAAATGTCATGTTAGATGGTTAATATATAAATATATTTTCTATTAAGGACTTCACGAAGAAAGCGGGGGTAAGAATAAACGCTATAGTGATTATGATGCGAACTATTTTCTTTTATTTACACTAAGGATAAATCGAGTTGTTCTTTGAACTAAAGTACGTTTTGGATTGGCGTTTCAGTACAATTAGCTTTTAGTAGCAATACTCAACAGCAGCAAAAAAAATTGGATCAATACGTATTTATATCTTGCTTCTATTCAGCTTCCCTCTTATAATTCCATACAGTAGAGGTGTTCGGTATTATTTTGCACAGAGTCCTAAAATGCTTTTGGCTCAGAAATTAATCTCATTTGCGAGTGCAATACATATGACAATTATCTTTTGCTACATATTGCAATCGTTGATAAATTTGTCAATTTTCATATAAAGCATTCAAGCCCAACACACTGTCCATACATGTGTACTCTGAAGCACTCCCCATTGGCACATACTCGTGTGCAAGATCGAGGTAATTCGCATTCGCTTTCTTGTCATTTCTCTGCTCGTCTCCTGATTGGTCCGCTGGCGATGTCACGTGCAATCCTGGCAGCGTGCGACTCCGCTGCATGGACCTGTCACCGACCGCACCGGCGCTGCCACTGCAGGCACCGTCCGGGATCATATACTCATTTTCACGCATCGGTAGACGATCGGAGTGAGATCGGTTCACGTTCGCTTCTCGTGGTTGAGCCGACGCCTGGTAATATTTGACATCCGATGATTTCAGGGTGAGGCAGATCTTTACATCTCCCATATTCCCGCTAGGCCCTATCTCCGCCGTGGTCTCACACACCATTGGGGACATCGTATTGGGGTTCGTAGGTCCTTGGTAGTCGATATCTCTACATACAACAGCAGGCTCCTGCATCACATCAAGAAAGAAATTAGATGATTTCCAATGGTATGTTGATAAATTGAAATATATGATATATATATATATATATATATATATATATATATATATATATATATATATATATATATATATATATATATATATATATATATATATATATATATATTTATATATATTGAAAACAAATGTTTACGCACGTTTAAAAATTCAGAAATGACATGTGAAATTAGAAAAAAAGTGAGATCAGACGCTAAAGGATACAACAATAATATTTGTTTAAAGATGTAAATTTATGACGTCATTCTATTTTTAAGTTAAATATTACGTGAAAAAAAAATCAGATCCACCCCCTCCCCCCCCCCCCTCACCGAACAAAGTTTCTTGCAGGTGCACCCACCGAATAACCTAATAAATTAGTGTTGTGTGTTTAATACATTTTTTTTTTATTCTAAGTCTCATTAAACAACTGTTCTTGAATAGTTACTGAGCTCTCTTGAAAATACAACTCAATCAATGTAACAACTTTTTTTCCTTTTTATTTAACGGATTTACCTCCGGTATATTTTGAAGCTGTGACGTAGTTGTGTATCCGCTTGATGGCGCAGGTGGTTGGTCATCAAACTCTATATAAGGGGAAATGTCGCCATCTGTTGGTCTGGTTGTATTGCTGTTGGAACCTTGCTGTCGTTTTCTGCTTGACTTAATGAGTGAAAAAGTGAGCAAGAATTACACTACTACTGTATAAACTTGATAAAGGGAAGATGCATGAAGAAGGGGAATAGAGCAAAATGAAATGGTTATGCCACTGGCGGATCCACGGGGGGGGGGGGGGCACAGCCGGCTCGTGCCCACCCCCTTTGAGAGGCACAATTAAAACTTGTAATCAGCGGCGTACCCAGGATTTTCCAAAAGGGGGGCAAATTTTTTGGAGGATATTTTGTCCGCTAACAAATTTAAGGATTTCGTACCAGAAAAGAAATTGACAAGCAAAAAAAAAAAAGGTCTTCAAGTTCATTAGAAATTATTAATTTTGCTTCTCAAAGGGGGGGGGGGCACGTCCCCTGGAACAGTTGTGACTCGTCAGGGGGGGCAAGGGTACGTCCCCTGCATGAGTTGTGACTCGTCAGGGGGGGGCAGTCTGCCCCTCTTAGGTACGCTATTGCTTGTAATGTAAAAATGCCGTTAAAACGGTGTGCCCCCCCCCCTTTCTGCTTGTCAATTTTTATGTTGACGAAATGTACTCGAAATGAACTCAATTTTTGGTTCAAATTGGTTGTCAATTTTTTTTCTCGGGAAAATGTGCCCCCCCCCCTTTGGAAAATCCTGGATCCGCCCCTGGGTTATGCTACAGTCTACCAACGAAACCGACCCTAAACCGACTAATGGTCACGCCCAATTTACCAGACCATTCAATGGGCCTAATTTTGCTATCATTTTCACAGAACATCGGGTAAATTGGACCCGAGGTTTCGGGAATTAAGGATGCCCTTTTTTCGAATGGTCTGGTAAATTGGACCCAAAGTTTTGGGGAGTGCCCTTTTCTAGAATGGTGGGGTTTCACGATTGCCTTGGCCCGACGCGACAGCCGCCAGTGTGATGACGTCATAAGCCCATTCGGCGTTGTGACTGTTGCAATATTTGGAATCATATGACAGTCGCATGAAAGCGACTCAAGGACCCTGTTGCATGGAATCTTTGATTTGGATTGGCTGTTGACCTGCGTTACCATGGTAGTTACCATTGGATGGCAAAGTTACCACAATGGTAACTTTGGTTATGCAACCATAGCAACGGAGCCCAGACCGATTGAAAAAACATTGATCGGTTTGAAATTAGTTTTTCATGCGTGTGACAGAAACATTTTAGTCAGTACAGTATTGTCATAACTGTCGAAACGGGAGTGTTTATTACCAATTTCCTCACCACTCTCAATTTATACAAATAATGTATCAATAAGTTTAGAGTATCGATGGCCTATAAACACGACTTTTTAATTTGCAGGCAAGATTGCCTAATTGAATAGGCAGGATTGCCTACTTTTTTAGTTGAATTACGGAATCCTTTGACTACGTTTTGTTTTTTAACACTAAGGCCTTTGTATCAGACATGGTGACAATTCAATGAAGAAAAAAACAGAAGCCCGTTTAATAAAACTTGTAAAAAACAAAACAAATGTGCAATAACAGTTTAAAGCTGCTGAACTCATTCTAAGGATGATAAAGGTCAATTATCAATAACGTAAACTTGAGAAGAAAAGGAAAAAAGAAATATATACAAAGAGCAAATAGGGACTAAATAGTCTAGATTAATTTTGTTCGATGAATACTCATTTGCCGAGTGGTTAAAGGTGAGATAAGAATGAAAAAAATTGGATCATGATTAGCGGGAATAAAAGTGCTATATAAAATGATCATAGACCCTTTTATATATTTATATTCAATATATATTGAAAGTTAAAACAAAAATGATCATAGCTCCATCACAGGCCATAAAATAGACTTGCAAACGTGGAAATAGAACAATGATGCATATGAAAAGTCAAGATTTCAAATAATCTTTAAGATCATATTGGGAGATGATACAACATTCCAAATTTTGAGCAAAATTCATATCGTTGTATTTATATCAAAATTCATATTTTTTTACATTGTGGTGTTATTTAATGTGATTTAAAGTCCTAAGTTGATAAAATTGTAAAGATGAGTGATTTATCAATGGCATTGATTTGATCAATGTCATCAGTAACTTATCGTACACTACTACACTTAACTTGAAGAATATGATAGGCAACATATTTTTTGTACAAATTATACCCCGCTTCCACAAATATACCTGGATTAGAAATGATTCTGTAAGAATAGATTGAGCGCGGGTCTGGAGCGGATCGACCGCGCGAGAAATTTTGCATGTTTAGAATGCAAAATTGGGCCAATTTAAGCACTTTGACTGAATTCAAACAGGAATCCACTCATAAACAGTAGCATAAAGCGTTCGATGATTAAAAAAATATTTCCTCTGTCTTGAAAAGACGGGGAATGAGTGTGCATGTTTCTCGATCTCCGAGAAGTGTGGGAAAATATCCCCCATCCACCCGTGATTTACGCCCGTGAATTGGATACAGCAGGAGTAAAGAAGGAATTTAGACGCTTATCATGCTTATATATAGACGGAATTATTTTAGGTCGGTTGATTCTCAAAATTGGTGCCTTAGAATATGAGGATGCCATACATTTGTTTAAGATACTTACTCCTCTCTGTAAGCGCTCAATCTTCCTGATGGCCGAAGATGCATTTGGGATTTGAAATGAATCTTGAAAAAAAAAATGACAATGAAATGTTAAAAAGGGGTTTTGTGATATAAGTAATCCGTTTAGATGATATTTACCGTATCATTAGCTTAATAGACTTTATTGACAGTGATTTGTTTACGTTCATTATGCAGTCATGGATGATGCAATTGAAGGCTTTTATTTCCATTGTGTCTTTCTTTTCCAGTTCATTTCATTTTTGTCAAATAATTAAATCATCAAATCATCGTCTTCATCATCACCATCATCATCATCATCATCATCACTATCACCATCATTATCATAATCATCATAATGACCATCATCATCATCATCATCACCATCTCCATCATCATCGTCGATCACCATCATCATAACCATCATTATCATCATCACCATTATCATCATAATCATCATAATGACCATCAACATCATCATCACCATCGTCATCACCACATTTTTACAGAATTCTTTACTTTGAGGGCAGGACGCGTAAAAACTTTGAAGAAGCTCGAAAGCGAGGGAGCGAAGCGACCGAGCTTGTCATTGGGACAATTTTCAATTTCTAATGTAGAAATTAAAGATTCCATGCACATTTTTGGTGAATTTTTTCAAAATTTTCAGTAAATGGAAGTTTTCAAAATTTCTGGGGAGACAACTGCATGATCACCACTACCACCACCATCATCATCATCTTGTCTGTGACTTGACTTACTTGGTGCTTTGGGTCTTATTGTCCATACGACGAAGACTACAAAGATGACTACACTCAGAAAGATGAAAACAGCCATTAGTATGGCAAATTCCTTGGACTGCAAGACATGTTCTGCAATCAAAGATAATACATCGTTATATAACGCGTATAATCGTGAAACCGACTCCAAACCGACACAAGCTATTAAGGCCTGGTCACACCGCCCGAGCAATGTTGGAGCGGTCGTGGAGCGGTAGGGAGAGAGGGTCGAATTTCGACAACGCTCGTCACCGATCACAACATTGGGGGAAAACAATCGAAAACATGGGCGTTGCCTTAGCAGTGGACCGCTGAAGCCAGCGTAGCTTTAGCGTTGGTTTAACGGTGGCGAGCGTTGGTTTAGCGGTGACTCGAGCGTTGATAGAGCGGATTTCTGCGCATGCGGGCGTCGCACAGTGGGCCAGAATGAGTTGAAAGTGCGCCAAAATTATTTTCCGTGTTATATTTTTACTTTAACATGAAGATTAAGGGTAATTTGGGGCGTAGAATCGACTGAACATAATTTAAAGCCCATATAACGTCACTTTGATACCAAATTTTGATTGGCTGCTTAAAACCTGTCTGTGAAAAAAAAAATTACGCTAAACAATGTGAAGTATACAAACTTTGTGTTATGTTTTACATAAAGATTGATCAGAGTGAATGTTGGTTTATGCTTCTCACATGCCTAAAAAGTGTGTATGAGATCCTGAAAATAATTTTATGGCATCAAAATGATCATTAGATTAAAAAAATACTAAAATCTGAAAAATATTAACCGTGCTTTATCAAGCTGTTTAGACTTGGTTAAAACGCAGAGTATATAACACAACGAATGTTTTACTTTGATGAGGGTTTTTGGCTGAAATTATTCTACAAGTAACTTTTATCTCTGGAAGAGGGCTGGGTTGCCCTTATATGCGTTATCAACCCTCATTTTGTTTACATAATGCCCGGAATTTCATGGAATGGAAGGGGAATCGTCCCTGCCGTGCAAAATTGCAAAAATGAACGGCAATGTATACACCCCACACGGTGCGCTGCGATGACTGCACGGTATAAAAATAACCGTTTTTTAACAGGTTTTTGGGGTGATGTCTCAAGTAAAATCGGCTCTAACATAAAAACAGACAAAAACGGGCAGCTAAATTTGGTATCAACTTAAAGCTTAGACACCGGGCGAAATGATGATGATAGAGTTTATTAAAACGGAAATCCACGGAAATCAAAACGTTTCTCATGTAAATGCAAAAAAACATGGATTATCAGCCCATTTCGATTCCAAATGAGCTCCTTATTCATTTCTCCCCGTATTTATAGCCAAATTCTGGTACCGCTCCGACACCTCCATACCAACGCTAAACCAAGGTTCATCACCACAATGGATCGCTACTTTAACGCCCAGCACCAATCCAGCAATCCCGTGTCCGCTCGGAAACGCTTACAACCGCTCCCCCAAAGTTTGTGAATCGTTTAATCACCGGCCGGGCAACGCTGGCGAAGCAGCGGTTGTCCAGCGTTCAAGATTTCTGCGTTGGCCTAGCGGACCCAAGCGTTCACGAACTTTCGTCTAGCGGTGCCAAACTTTGACTGGGCGTTGTTAGAGCGGTAGTCAACTTTGCTGGAGCGGAAAATTGCCCGCTCCTCACCGCTCGCAATATTTTGAGCAGCTCAAAACTTTCGGAGCGGTAGGAGGGACCATCAGCGGTGGCCGAGGGTATTCGGCGTTGCCTTAACGGAGGCCAACTTTGGTTAAACGGTGGTGAACGGTAGCGAGCGGTGATGATTTTTTCTCTCCGCTCCACGACCGCTCCAACAACGCTCGGGCGGTGTGACCAGGCCTTACGTCAATACTAATCGGACATAACCTTAGTCGGTTTGAAATCGATTTCATTCACTCGAAAAACAGAAAGAGTTTTTTTTTCCCAATATTGGGTTGAAAGGGAACGTGCATGTTTGCAGGTAATTTTTCCCTCCAATATTTGGCAAAATGCATGTTTGAAGGATAAATTTCAACGCAACATTGCGTAAAAATTTACAAAATATTTGGTATCTTTTTACCCAACAAACATGCATGTTCCCATTTTACCCAATATTGGGTAAACTGTTTTTAGAGCGTTGGTAAGACTGAAGCATTATTTGTTTCTATTTTTTATTTTATTTTTTTTATTCATTTCTACCATCCGTATAATTTCGAATGCATGGTCACTTTATTAATGTAATAATCTGTTGACAAAAGACTGATTTCCTAGACTAAGAAGCAAACGCAGGCTTGTAATTAATTACGTCACGAGCTTGTTGATCTCTTAAAGAAATTTGTGAATGCAATATATATATATATGTATATATATATTATATATATATATGTATATATATATTATATATATATATATATATATATATATATATATATATATATATATATATATATATATATATATTATAATAATTTCAAAAGTCTCTCTACGTTAAGGTTTTGTGACTTGACGTAGCTTTCACGCGCATTGCGTTTCAAGGAATAAATTCTTGTCCGGCACCAATTCACGTAACCTGGGTTGAGTCCACCATGCACCTTAAGTCATGGATGGGATTCGAACCCACATCCGTTTGGTTCAAAGCCCGGAGACTAATCCACTGGAACAAATCGTTCCGTGTTTTTATCAATTTTAGGTTAGAGACATTCAAATCGGTCAGTAATGAATGTAAGTTTGATGACAATGTATTAATGTCAAAAATATAATACAATGATTCAACCACAGATTCAACCCAAAATATAACATTTTTTGTATGATTTAGAGAAGCAACACCCCCCCCCCCCCTTCCCCCAAAAAAAATATTGGGTAAAAGTACTCCATGAGGGTAATCATGTGTCCAACCAACATTGTGCATTTTTATTTATCCAGTGTGATGAAAATTTTGTCAATTCTAAAGTAATTGCTGCTTATTTTTTTAAACCTAAATGGACAATATGCTTCCCGCATTGGGTAAAATACTGCCCAAAATGGGTTGGACACATAATTACCCTCGTGGTGGTAAAAATTTTACCCAATATTTTTTTTACAGTACATCCACCCTTAACCAGTACGCCAACGCGCAGGTGGAACATTCTCATGAACAGATTACTCTTCTCATAAAATTGTCCTTCCTTAATAATCATTCAGAACATTTGACAACTCTTTCGAAAGTGAAAATAACCAATATATCTCGGATGAATCATAATGTGCTTTTTATCGATGTAATTATGAAAAAAAATAACTTTCAATTTGACAATCTATTCACAAATGATTTCCAAATTTTGATCAATATTGTTTGCAATATTTTCACGACTTTCCATGGTATACATGTTGACTTTGAGTGTACCTTGATTGGAACAAATATGATAAATAAATCAAATCAATCCATGAAATAATATATATATTCTTTATATTACTATCAACGAGAGCAATCTTGTCTCTCATAACAGCCATATATTTTGACCTACACATTTAAAACGCTCTTTAAAATTAACACTCTTCACTATATATGAACCTTACAGTACACTCTTAAAATAGTTAGGCAAAAAATGCCCAACTTTTAACCAACCCTGGGCAACATACTGTCCACAAAACTATTGTTTAAAATGTGCCCAAAATGGGTAATAAAAACTAATATTTGAGTAATAGATTTGCTCAATTGGATAATGATTGCCCAGGATATATTTATAGATAATTATTACCAACATACATTACCAAAAACAATGGACAGTATGTTGCCCAACATTTTAAGTTCGTAGTTTAAGAAAGTGTATAAACAATTTCATTTTCAATATTTAAATTAAGCAGTTAAGCATGGACGTTTAAACATAAGAAAATACAGTGATTAGCGTTGTATGTAATTTTAAACTGCGTTTTTACTGTGAAAGTACACTCTAAAAAATATTGGGTAAAAATGCTCCATGAGGGTAATTATGTGACCAACCAATATTGGGCATTTCTTTCGGGCATTTTTATTTATCCAGTGTGAAGAAAATTTTGCCCATTCTAAAGTAATTGCTACTTATTTTTAAACCTTACTGGACAATATGCTTCCCGCATTGTGTAAAATACTGGACATATTATAATAACCCTCGTGCTGGTTAAAATTTTACCCAATATTTTCTACCGCGTATTTTCCTTCAATAGTTTTAATCTTCAAGCATGCAACAACATGATTCCTTCTTTAACTATAGTAACAATAATAAAACTTAAATGTATTTTTTAGCAAAAAATACTAACAAAGCCGATTAAGTACAGGTCAGTTGCGGGGAAATTATATATGATTATGCTTTAAAGGACAAGTCCACCCCAACAAAAAGTTCATTTGAATAAAAAGAAAAAAATCCATCAAGCATAACACTGACAATTTCATCAAAATCGGGTGTAAAATAAGAAAGTTATGACATTTCAAAGTTTCGCTTAATTTCACAAAACAGTTATATGCACTTCGTGGCTGGTATGCAATTGAGGAGACTATGACATCATCCACTCACTATTTATTTTGTATTTTATTATATGAAATATTCTAATTTTATCCTCATTGTCAAGTGATACAACGATTAATTCCTCGCTGAACATATGGAATTAGCATTGTTTAATACTATATGTTCCAGTCAAGTTGGTCCTTATTGTCAAATCTATTAAAAATGAAATATTGTAAAATTCAAACAATAAAAAACAAAAGAAATAGTGAGTGATGGACATCATCGACTGAGTCACCTAGTTGTGCATATCACTGTTTTGTGAAAAAATAAGCGAAACTTTAAAATGTCATAACTTTCTTACTTTACATCCGATTTTGATGACATTTTCAGCACTATGCTAGTTTGATTTTTCTCTATTTATTCAAGTCAGCATTTTCCTGGGGTGGACTTGGCCTTTAAATATGAATGTTTATTTCATCATTTGACATTTTCTTATATACTTTCATCTGCGTACAGAAGATAGAGAATTTTTATCAAGATAGTCCCGAATTGGTATCGGTTATATTCTTTGCTTCTGTCCTTAATAATCAGAATAAAATCCCTGTATCATATATGTGTGAAATATGAATCAGATATGAAGAAAATCAATCGAATTCAATGTCAAAGAAAAAAGGCCATATTTTTGTTAGATTGTTGGGGGGGTTGTTTAGACCTACAGCACGTGTTTACTCTAAAAAGATAGGAAGAAATCGAGTCAGTTTAGACCCTGAAATCAGTCAGTTTGGGTCATATTCCAATTTCAATTTTCATTTTCAAAATAATTCAATTCAATTTTCAATTCAATTCTTTATTTCATTTCCATTCAAACATAATACAAAGTAATATAAAACGGATAAAATTTTACAGATAAACATTCTTATCTCGTAGAAATATTAAAAAACAGTATAAAATTGAGCATAATTGGAAATGAGGGGGTCCACTAAAAGCAATGCTTGTAAAGTGTGGATCCCCCTTGGAAAAAATAGTAAATTGTCAACTTAATCATAATATGCAGGAAAGAAAAAAAAGAAGGATCGAAAAGTTGGAAATCAGATTGTAGGGCTAGTCACACAAGGCAAAGATTTCATAACATCCAACCCACTTATATATTATATATATATTTATATATATACATAAATATCCTTCATCAGGATCTAAACCCATATATGAAATACAAAATATAGGCCTACTAATAACAATGATAAATACAATGCAATGCAAATATATAACGTTATATATTGCATTGAATTGTATTTATCATTGTTATTAGTAGGCCTATATTTTGTATTTTATATATTGGCTTAGATCCTGATGAAGGGCATGTGCCCGAAAGCTTGATAAAGACGGGTATTGATTGACCTTGCTACGGCCCTCCCCATACACTTGATCTCAAATATGATTATGAAGGAGACCCGTACACGTACATCGCCAAGATTGATTACTTAATCATATTATATGTGTCTCAACAGGCTAAATCGGCAGCTCCTATAACTGTTATGTTAAAATAGTGTGGCAACGAAAAAACATTATATACAAAGAGAAATATGAATATGATGATCATCGCAAAATCAATGAACAAATCAGTTGAAAATCAATATTGAATTTACTTACCAAAGAACAGGAATGCTAGCCATAGTGCAAATCTTGGTATGTCATGAAAAGCCATGATTTCATTTTCCTTGGGAAATAATATGATAGAATTTCCAATGTTCTTCAGAATTAGACAAGATTAGCAAAACCTATTCGTTTTTTTCTAGAGCGAAGCACATGCAACACAATCAAGAGTTCATTTAGCATGCATGTTCAGTAACAAGCCGTTCGATATTGCAAAAAAGAGAGATGTGTTTCCTGCCTGTCTGTCACTCACTCTATCATTTATCATTTTCATATCACTTTCGGAATTACATCGAGGAGCCTGTTATCAAAAGTTGATTTGCTTTCGATCATAATATGAGGAAACTTATCATTTTCAAGTGAATATTTTACAAGTATACACATCACGCACTTCCCCTGATATGTCAAACTTAAAGCAATATTTATCAATATTTTTGTTAATGGTGTACAACTTTGTATACGCTGTCAAAAAAATGACATGATGTAACAATTTAATAGGTTGTGAAAATTATATTCCCTACATCAAAGAATCTGGCAGTATCTGATATGAATATTTATGAGAACGTTTGAGATCTGGTCTCAGTATAGTTAAGATACGTAACATGCTTTTTAATGGGTGATAAAGTGAATTTGAACAAAGTGCAATCATTTGTGTGTGAGGGAGAGGGTGTGGGTGTGTGTGTGTCTGACTGGAACTCCTTGCTCATTTGGACTTTCATGGCTTCTTATGCATGATATTGATTGACTCAAATTCTAGATCAAAATCACTCACACTTTCCTGGTTTCCAAAAATAGTCATGATAGTAGGAGGTATAGTGATAAACCATCATGGAATTGTTTTGGTTGCATGAATAATTGGGAGGATTGATTGATTATTTTGATTGATTGATTGGTTGGTTGGTTGGTTGGTTGGTTGGTTGGTTGGTTGGTTGGTTGGTTGGTTGGTTGGTTGGTTGGTTGGTTGGTTGGTTGGTTGGTTGGTTGGTTGGTTGGTTGGTTGGTTGGTTGGTTGATTGATTGATTGATTGATGGGTTGATTGATTGATTGATTATTTGATTGATTATTTGATTGATTGATTGATTGATGGAACAGATCGAACAATTCAATCAAATTTAGTGCACCATCTGAACCAGCGGCGTAACAGGGGTCGGTGGCCAGGGGGGGGGGGGCAAGAGCCAAAAATTTCCCGGTCAAATGGTGTAATGAGGCGACTATTTTTAGAGGGCCAGACATTGCGTATCAGGCAGAATTTATCTTTAAAAATAAAGTTGCGAGCGAGCGAGCAAATTTTTTTTACATTTTTAATTCAAAATTCCACTTGTGTGATAGATTTTGACATGATATCCAGAGAATAATATATTTCACTCTTCTCTCTTTCCATTCCTTTTTTTGTGGTCTGTATGCCACTGTGAACATGATTCTTTGCGGCAGTAGCGTGAAGAGTAAAAAACGAGAGGTGCAGTATGTCGCATGTGCTAAAAAGCTGCGTAATATAAGTCCCGAGCGAGCGAAGCGAGCGAGAATAAAAATCAAATTTTTATGAGAATTTAACTTTGAGGTTTTTTTTAATTATTTTTTTCAGTAAATAAAATCATATCCTACACTTTTCCTTTGCTTTACTTTCCTCCTTTTTTTCTCTTGGTTGTAGAACATTTGCCGGGACCATGGCCCAACCCTTCCATACTCATATACGGCAGTGCTATGCGGTTGGGGTCCGTCTGGAGCTCCCGGAACTTTTTGATATCAAAGCCATATTTAAACCTCGCAGATTGCCGCTATTTTTAATCAAATCGCGGGTATATAAATATAGCTTTTACACAACACATTTATTCAACCCAGTTGAATCAAATATTTTGAGAGGGCAAAACATAGCAATATGGGAAAAAATTAAAAGTCGCCAGCGTGCAAAGCGAGCTGGAAAAATAAGCCTCTTGAAATTAAATTTTAATTATGTGATAGATATCCATTATATTCAGCAAATAACACATTTCATTGTTTCCATTCATTTCATTATACGTTGTCTCCTATAATTTCTTTTATTTCCTCTTGGGAGTGGAACCAAGACCCCCCCCCCCCCCCGCGCCTATACGCCAGTGATTGAACGTAAAGCTTTATGTAGGAAGGGTCCCTACAGGGGGGCGTTATAGAGCCATTTGAAGGTTATAGATGAAGAGCCCCTATTGCGTGGGGTCTGGGGCAAAGCCCCGGGAGCTTATTTGCATGAATTTTAGCAAGCTTATAGCACAATGTTTTATGCAGTCCATCTTTCTTTCCGCTCTTTATTTTCTATCCTCGGCAGCCCGGTCATGTATTATTATTTTTTCTTGTCCCTTTTCTTTGTTTTCCAATATAGCTTTTGACTAATTCCATTCTACCTTCATTTCCCGCTATTGTTTGCCATTTTGTCATCTTTTAAATTATATCCAATCATGCTATTGCATTACATAGGCCTATTTCGGAATGATTTGTTCTTTCTCAAATGTCCTTTCGTTCCTTTTCCCGCTTTCCTTCCTTTTCCATTAAAAATATTGTTTTTCTTCTTCGTTTTCTTTTCACTTTTCCATTTCATTTTCCCTTTCCTCCTTTCTTTTTCCCCTTCCTTTTCCCTTTCCCTTTCTTTCTCCCTCCTTTTTCTCCGTTTTTTTTTTCCCGGTGAAATCCGCCAGAGGGGCAACTTGCCCCCCCTGCCCCCCCCCCCCCCCGCCTATTACGCCTCTGACCATCTCAGAAAATGGGAAATTTTCACCCGAATAGAGGTGACGAGAAATGCACGGATACCATGGATTGATACGATACTGATAGTACAGGAGGCTGTGTACTTCCGAGTGTGTGTGTGGGGGGGGGGTACGGGTGCTGTGCGTGTGGGTGGGAGTACGTGTGTGTGTCCGATTGTGTTTGTTTGTGCTGGGGCTTTAGATGACGGGGGGGGGGGTTGAAGACAGATTAAACTTCTCACAGACCTAATTCAGTCAAATTATGCATGTTCATTATGTTTAAACAATTATCAATGATGTATTTCTTTTTATATGAAAAATGAAAATGTTTTGTTGATTCTACTGAAATTTATGGGTTGGTTTTTTTTTGGAGAGAAATAAAACATTACTTTAAAAAGAAATCAATCAACACTTTATGGTTCGATCTGTTCGATCTTTTGGGGGTAACAAGAATCCCAAAATAACCCCAATAATTCGTTTTAAATCGTATACTTTCTCCTCTGTTAAAACATGTTTACACCAGGAGTTGGGTCACAGGCAAAGGCCATGCCACAGGAGCAGGGTCGCACCCCCTTTTCCCAGGCGCATACGACCAAAGATAGTATCTTTGATTTATTACCACGCATGCTCATTCCAATCCAAGAAGGGAGATCCCCGACAAAATAAACTTCACTCGCGCGTCGTTAAGCTCCTGTAAAGGCTGTATGTAGGGCTGCAAGCCGACGGCGACGTGGACAAATCTTTTGGGTTTTCTCTTCTATTTTATGTCTAATTTGCTTTCCAGGCTCATCAGAAAAGGTAGATTCTGAAGTAATTAATTTTGGCTTCATTTTGTTAATTGACGTTTGTTTGCATGTCGCAGTGCTTCTTATAAATGCTTGAAGTTTTCGGTAGCTGTAAATTCTATGCGAAGGCCCTAGCTCCGGCCCCCCGATCCGTCCGGTACGTTGAGCCGAGCCGAGCCAGGAATCCGCTGGTGCATGATGTTATTACCGTGCTATAACATTTGTATAATAACGCTACTCACTACAGATCTATATTATTGAATACCATGGCAAGCTCTATTTAATGTCGTCCTTAGCTGGTTCAGAGACTGTATCTACAGCTAAGTACACATGTAGATATTTCGGCCTACTTGTGCAGAAGCTGTAAATAATTGTAAATTAATGTAATTTGTAAACGAAACAATCTAGGCCTAGTCATATTTTTGTCCCAGATTTTTGTGTATGATCAGACTTAGTCTTAGACCAAAAGCTTCAGACTCTGTTTTATTGGTTCCGCTAAACTCCGTTGGCTCCACTCACCAATTACAGAGACCAAAGTTCTAATTCGATCTGTACAGGGACTCAATGGCCATATGTTTAACTTTATGTATTAAGTTCGGATAAACCAGGGTAGTGAAGTTGCGCGACAGCCGAAGTAAGCCACTGTTTTTTGTCCTTTAAAGTTTATTTTTTTCCTGTTTTGGTGCATTTCAGGCCAAAGTGGAATAATAATCTTTATTTTGGTCCAGTTTTTTTAATATATTTTTATGAAATAAAGACAAAAATCGATGAGCCCCGTCGGGGGGATTTTGCATTATTTACCCCCTAATGGCGGCTGCACGATCGCGAGCCGTCTGTGAACAAGGAGAAATTTTTTTAAAATGTTTAAAAACTCCTCAAATTTGACGGCTGCCAGCTGTCTAGGCCAAATAATGAACGATGTGCGAGAAGAGCCAATTGATATAACGGGTACCGCACCCCTTCCGATATCACTGCTTCTCGCTAGCATAGCGGGAAGAGGTCTTGACTGCAGTTACAACGAGGTGAGTTCGAATCCCAAGTTAACGCAACACCAGAAATCTGAAGTGAAGAAACCGGAAGTCCCAACAATCTTTGTTATTTTAGGTAGGGGGGGGGGGTACATATGGAAGTCTTTCCTAAAAAATATGCAACGCTGTTTAATATTCAAACCTTAAACTTGAAGGAGTTGTTTAAACAGTTTAATTAAACAAGTGTTTAAAAATCTTTAAAAAACAATAAATTATGCATGGTTGTTTAAACGGTAATAAACAACTGCTTTATATACATGTAGTAAACAGCGTTGTATAAAAATCAATCAGCATTTTTACTGTGTGTCAAAGTTCATCCAGATTGTTGACATTACAGGTGAAAATGACTTTTTTTTAATCTAAAGTTTTGATGATCACATAATTTATGCCTATTTGTGAAATCATTTGATCCAACAATTTTTATTTACAATTTCTTTGTAATCTCACTAGTTTATAAAGACACATATTGATTTTATTTTTAAATAGTGTTTGTAATGCTTGAAATTTGAATGTAGATCTATAGGCCTACAGTAAAATAAAAATTACACAGAATGTAAGTTACCTCAACTACATTTTTTTTTTAATGTTATAAGTTTTTAACTTTTTAAATGACCCCCTCATATACATATATACTGTTCTCTTCTTGTCTGATTTAAGTATTGTTCAGATTTTGGTTTATTGTTTTGTGTAGTGTATGTTTTCTTTATGCATTGGAATATATTGTACTGTATTACTATTCTGTAATAATCATCTTTACACTGTATTGTTCTTTTTATGAAGTGTGGAAATAAATGAATGAATCAATCAATCAATCATCATAACTTGGTTTATATCACTACTGAACTTTTGTTTGTAATTTGAAAGTTTAATCAAAGTTCAAACAAAAAATGCCCAACTGTTCACATTGCGATTTTCACAATTAGTTAAAACTTTAAACAATACCTAGACCTAATCAATCAGTTCATGGTAGTAAAGCATTTTTTACTTTGGTATATGAATGTATATGAAATTATGAATTTTGAAAAATAAATTTGATCAATAGGCATTGTTGATTAGTCTTTAGCTCAGCATATAAAACTGTACTTGTAGTACCGTAACGTAAAATCTCTTTGTTGACTTCATTTACATCCAAACTGTTGCTGCGCTAGCGCCATGAGCGTCTCTGCACTATGTGTGCACTCAATAGTTTAATTTAGTCTAAATTAATTATTGGAAACAAATTTTAATTTTTCACTTTTGCATTTGATTTTTAGAATTGATTTAGAAGCATATCCTTCTGTAATTATGTGCTCCAGAACAGATTTATTTTGTGTTCTTAATTGTTGAAATACTTGTATGTGCAATTGTAGTGGGGTTGAATTGCATTTATAATGAAAAATAAGTGGGAGGGAATCAGAAAATTTGATAATGATGATAATAGGAAAATGATGATTGAAATGATAGTGATGAAGGTGATGATAATAATTAGGAAATATGGAGAAGAATGAGGTGGAGAAAAAGAAGACAGATGGGGAAGAAGAAAAGAAGAAGAGGAAAAATAAGAAATATAATTCAGCAATGAATACTCGCCATTCATATAAATCATGTAAGTCAATTACTGGCTATTGCTAGATAACAGGTCAAGTCCACCCCAGAAAAAGGTTGATTTGAATCTAAAGAGAAAAATCAAACAAGCGTAACGCTGAAAATTTCATCGAAATATGGTGTACAGAAAGTCATGACTTAACTCTTAATGTGTCATGAACACATTTTCGTGCAATGGTCATACAGCTATTGTTATGCCTATTGCATTTTGAGGAGTGCATTGCATGCATGAGTGATTCCATTGTTCAGTTCAGCTTATGGTCAAGAGGTTTAACATTATTGTCTCAGTAGTGATTCCCTTTTTTTGTAAATAAAACAATTGAATATAGACTCTTTGAAAAAAGATGGCACTCGCTGATTCCAGTGAATGGCACATTAAGAGTTATCTCTCTTAAAGTTATGCTTAGTTTTCACAATATGCACAACTCAGTGATATGCAAATGAGAGATTCAATGATTTTCTTCTTATAATATTTCAATTTTTACAGATACATGTACCTTTAGGACCACCATAACTAAATCATTAAATGTTAATTGTAAAAGAACTTAATTTCACATGTTCAGGGAGGAATAAAACACTGTTTCATAAGACGAGGAGAAAATTAGAATATTTCATATAATGAAATACAAATGAAATAGTGAGTGGGTGACATCATCAGTCCCCTCATTTGCATATCGACCAGGATGTGCATAACTATTTTGCGAAATTAAGTAAAAATTAAAAATGTCATAACTTTCTTATTTTACTTCCGATTTTGATGAAATTCTCAGTGCTTTGCTTGTTGGATTTTTCTCTTTTTATTCAAATAAACCTTTAGTTGGGGTGAATGTCCTTTAACTGTGAATCCTGAATACTTTCAGTAAAAGTTCTCTCCCTTTCTGCGGCCCCTGCCATCCATGTAAAAAAAAACATAGGCTCTACATTGTATTTTTTGTTGCATACATGTAGTGCTAAACAAATAGTCTGTTAGTTACAAATGAGTTCTTACTGATAGCGTTGAATTGATAATACATTCCAGTTACCTGGCAACTTATTTATTTTATACCAGGTTACCTAATATATGTACAGAGGAAATAAATTGTTGAATTGCCTCTTTGCACAGTTCTCCCCATTTGTTTTCATCACACATGGTCTAATCCTAACTCATCTTTAATCGGTCCGTCTACTAAACCGTAGGTCTATTATCTTAGTCACCATATTTTCACATTGGCTTCATTTTTTCCCCCTAGACCATGTAAGTGAAAAAAACATTACATGTCACAAATCCCTACTTTAAAGGTCAAGTCCACCCCAGAAAAATATTGATTTGAATAATTAGAGAAAAATCAAAGTAGCATAATGCTGAAAATTTCATTAAAATCAGATTTAAAATAAGAAAAAAAAATTATGACATTTTAAAGTTTCGCTTATTTTTTCACAAAACAGTGTTATGCACAATTCAGTGTCATGCAAATGAGACAGTCGATGATGTCCCTTACTCATTATTTCTTTTGTTTTTTATTGTTTGAATTATACAATGAATTCATTTTATACATGTACATATTTGACAATAAGGACCAAACATGTTTGGTCTTTATTTGTTTTTCTCTTTCCCCTATTTCTTACCTCAAGTGATAAACCCCTCTCTATCTTTCTTTCTCTGATTGCTGTTATATTCTCTCATTCTAAAAACTAAGTTATTCTCAGATGACTGAACTGAGACATACTGTAAGTATAATCAGTACACCTGATGGATTTACTTAAAGCTCAAGTCCACCCTAATCAGGTTGATTTGTGTTAGGTAATAAAACCAATATTTCTTCAATTGTTTAAACACCATTCCTAGCATAAACTAGCAGGTGAATGAGGTAATCTTTAAGCATTTTTCAAGAGATGGAATTTTAGTCTTTGAAGTAATTAAATTGATTTGCTTGATGCTTACTATGTTTTCCAAATGTAATCAATAATAAAAATTTATTTATGTTTTTCTCTCCTGAAATTAATACACTGCCAATTACTGAAAGCTATTCTGTATTTTTTTTACTATTTTCACTTTGATATATTTCTTGTATTTTTGTTGTTTACCAACAATTGACATGCATGTTATTATGTAAATTCAGATTATCAGTTAATGAAATGTCAACGTCAATGTATTATTTATTTATTTATTTCTTATACATGTAGGTCTTCTTTATACAGGGTAGCCCTTTCAATATCGAGTATTGTTCTGCCAAGGGGCCCTGTCTATACAGATAAAAACATTTAAAATGTACACAATAAATTACAAAGTAAAACCTTACATAATACATGATAATAATAAACAAAACAAAATAGTATTATACTTCGGATATTAATCTGTACAACCCTGTACATTTCTGTCTACAGTTGTCTATATGTGAGAATTAAACGTTTCTCTCTTGTACATTTACAGCTGGTGCTCTTTGCCATATGCTTGAAGTATGGCAAACAACCGCCGTGATTTATCGGATCAATGTTTGCTGTATAATGAACTCAAGTCCTCTCCTCTCTGAGAGCTAATTACATACATCGGACCAATACTGAATTAACACGTTAAATCTGCCACATCATATTCCTATCTGAGCTCAGATCCACATCATCACCATAAATCGTTGCTTGATCCTGCTCAAGTTATCGCCACGTGGGATATCATGTATACTCTATGAATGTTTCAGTGGGTTTTTGACACCGCAAGAGATTTATTGAGGAACCTTTTATTATCAGGCTTTATATACAGGACAGGGTTTGGTTCATTCAGCTGTGTTCAAAACAAAAACCAGTTATACTGTATGTGAGGTGTAGAGCCGTTCACATGTGCACAACAATTGCTGTGTGTGACATCAATAGAAGAAAGAGTTTTCTGCTATTTTAGGTAAGTGATAAAAGACTACATGTAGGGCCTATGTGGTTGTTTACACACATAATTGATAGTGTTTTTTTTTGTTACAAAAAGAGTGCTTAAAGGACAAGTCCACCCCAACAAAAAGTTGATTTGAATAAAAAGAGAAAAATCCAACAAGCATAACACTGAAAATTTCATCAAAATCGGATGTAAAATAAGAAAGTTATGACATTTTAAAGTTTCGCTTAATTTCACAAAACAGTTATATGCACATCCTGGCTGGTATGCAAATGAGGAGACTATGACGTCATCCACTCACTATTTCTTTTGTATTTTATTATATGAAATATGAAATATTCTTATATTCTCCTCATTGTCAAGTGATACAACAATTAATTCCTCACTGAACATGTGGAATCAGCATTGTTTAATACTATATGGTTCAGTCAAGTTGGTCCTTATTGTCAAATCTGTAAAAAATAAAATATTGTATAATTCAAACAATAAAAAACAAAAGAAATAGTGAGTGATGGACATCATCGACTGACTCACCTAATTGTGCATTATCACATGTTTTGTTAAAAATAAGCGAAACTTTAAAATGTCATAACTTTCTTATTTTACATCCGATTTTGATGAAATTTTCAGAACTATGCTAGTTTGAGTTTTCTTTATTTATTCAAGTCAGCATTTTCCTGGGGTGGACTTGACCTTTAATTGACCACCATATATAGAGTGGCATGATGGAGCAGTCCACATACACATCTATTGCTGTTTATAAGACCCTCTTAGCTTAAGGTCTTTCACTGGCCTTACACTAACTTCCCTTTGTGTCTGCCTACTCCTTTTCTTTCATCCCCTTCTCTAACCTGATTGGTCATCACTACTCTCTAATGCCCTTTTTGTCTCCTTGTTTCTAGTATTGCTGTTGCATGTCTGTGGTCTATATTATGGTTGTTCCACTTTTTATGTTTGTCATTTTGCCTCCGACGAAGATTCTGCTAGGATCGAAAGCTTAGGCCCCTTTTGACTTTCTAATTTACTCCATTGGCTCTCTTTTATTAGATAAGCAGTTTTCAGCAGCTTCTTTTTGCTGTTTATAAGAAAGAGTTTTCTGCTAATAACCATAGGTAATTGATAATGTAATATCTGTGCATAAATCATGTTTCAAGCAAATGACCTTGTACACTTGGACCCTGTAGGTCTTCACATTTAGGCCTTCATTTTTATTTTTTACTGTTTTTATTATTTTAAAATAATAAGAAGTAGAGTTTTTACTTAGGAGTTGAGGAAAATATGTCCTACAGAGCTGTTCACATTTCATACCCTTTCTTTTCAAGATGCCAATTTCAAATTTACCTGTATAAAGTATAGGCTAAATAGTAGGGTTATTTTTACACACTTGATTATTGATGTTTTAACTCTATTCTTAAATGTCAGCAGGTATTAAGACTGTAGAAATGTTCCCAATAATGTTTTCAATAAAGCAAGTAGTAAAACTACCTATTTCTCATAATTCAATTTATTTTCAAGGACCTATTCTTTGGAATAATTTACCGCATTATATTAAAACATGCCGAACCCTCAATTCTTTCAAACGTTATTATAAATTACGTCTTTTAAGTTTGTATTCTTAATTTGCTTGTATAACTACGCTATATATTTTGAATGTATGTGTTAATATATGTTTTCATTTATGTTATCTTTTTTGTAATATTTATTGATTTTGTCTTATAGTTGTTGGGTCAACGCTCAATAAGGCTATCTGCTCTTTTTTGTTGGCCCCTCATTCTCATAAATATGTTTTTTGTATGTTGTCACAATGTTTTACTTATGTACCTTATGTATGTTTTTCATGTTTTTATTGAGAGTGTAAATAAATTGAATTGAATTGAATTAGTAGGCATGATGTACAGTGAAAAATGAAAATCTATGGCTGTTCATACATGTTATTACTCACCATAACAGTGGGAATTGTTCAAAATACACAATATTTTAATGTTTCAAATCTATATTTCATTTTGTTACATTTTAATAGCAAATAATCGCTAGTCTTTGTGTTACCGGGCCATGATGTACACATATGCACATTATTATGCTGCTTTTATCAGATATCCTCCCACTATTTTTTCTTTGTCTTGAACCATATGGTCCTCATTCATAAAAGATCACTCCAACAATATTTTCTAACACTTCATTGTCTTCATGCAGCTACAGATTGCATGTACAATGTAAAGCAGGCTATTGGAAAGGTGTATGATACCTTTTTAATAAATAATAGTAATAATAATAATAGTGATATTTTATATAGCGCGCACACCGTCCAGAGACGCTCATGGCGCTAGGCCAGCAACAGTTCCTTTAGATAGCAAATATTATATACACGTACATTACAAACAGCTACTTAGATATAAATAGAAATCTTGAGTCACTACAAGTATAATCCTGGAATGGAAATTCCCAGCTACATCCTGGTGGGGCCTGGTGCCCTTGTGCTTGCTGCCCCGTTCACCGACAATTTAAGGGGCAAGCCCGGTCAGCTCAGTACTCACAGGAGCTCTAGCAAATAAGGGCACCAGCCCCCATGGGAAGCTAGTCAGACCAGCGTGTGATGACACAGAGTGTACCTTAAATGCATACAAAACAAATATTATTTCTTTAAAAATGTACATAATTATACAGTGTATATAGATTTAGTTGTGAAGGTATTAAAGGTTGAACATATAGGTCTTAAGGTGTACTTTAAATGTTTCATGTACTTTAATGGAGCAAAGTGACTGAGGAAGTTGATTCCACAACTTGGCCGCAGCATGTGAGAAGGACCTATCCCCCCAAGAATGTCGGGTACGAGGAATCAGAAGCAAATTGTCACTTCCAGATCTTTACTGGTTTTGAAAGCACTTTAAATGATACTGTGTGACATCATTGTAGGTACAGAACCTGATTGAAACTTTGATCTGCAGGTGGCTCTTCATACAAGACTACCACAAGTCTCTGTAGGCTGCAAATTCAGACCCTGTTAAACTTAAGTTAAGGGTTTGCACAGCAGATTTTAAAAGTACTCTCTCATAGACTGTCCATAAATACACAAATTTAAAAATGCCATTAGCTTTCAGCATTATCTTTTTTTTTTATTCAAATCAACTTTCCCTAAGGACTGTAGCTCTGATTAGACCTAAATAAAACTTCAATTTGCTAAACCAATGCTAGCCATTAGACGATAGATATTGAGGCCTGCTATTATATGTGTTTGTACGATAGATATTGAGGCCTGCTATTACATGTGTTTGTACATGTAATTTTTTTTTATCCCCCTCTAGTATAGCGCTATTAAGCAAATAATCACTGTTGTTGAAGGTGATGGGCAAACTATCACTTACGAGGCAAGCTGGATGTAGCAAAGCTGAGGAAAGATAGCAAGTACATCCAGCTTGCCGAGGAAGTGATAGTTTGCCTCATCACCAGAAATCAAGAGGTGATTATATGCTTTATATTCCGCATCGAGAACCTCAATAAACAAAGAAACCGATATCAATACGTCTCTTTAAGATTTTTTTTTTTTAATCAACTTTCTGTTGAAAAAAAAATCCATTGAGACGACTATGCTTGTTTTAATGCTAGCGCTGTATGTAATCTGTGCGCAAGCATCCAAGATCTTGCTCTAACAAGATTTATTTGGACATCACAAAGGAAGTTTACAATCACAACAAAACAATCGAGGGGCGATGCACTTTTTTGCGCATATGTACACAGCGTGCGCCCATCAAGATCTTGCACGATCAACACTGCAGGTGATGGAGAAGGATGGACCAAAAAATTTGAGTGGCAAAATGTGCACGTACTCAAAATAATTCATAACTCGTTATGATCCAGTGGCTGAAAAGGATCAGCGAAACAAAAGAGGTTTATCACTGCAAGTGATGATTGATGGGGAAACTATACCCTTTATCACGTCTTAGTATACCGGATATAAAGTATTTTAGCCGAGTTATAACAAGTGGTGATCAGATCAGTCATATTGTAACATGCAATCAGAAGCATACATGTATAGATATGCATGGTCGCAAGTTGTAATCAATCTTGATAGACAATCAATAACCACTTGTGATTACGGAGAATTCATATGTGATTTATCAACACTGGTGATAATGATTGATAGAGTAGGTCCATTGAAGGTTGCAGTAACTTCATGAGGGGGGGGACTCATGTATAAAGGCAGTATGTGTACCACCATGTATATAGTGTCCGTAAGAACCCCTTTTCAAGCCTTGCCAGCCGTTTCCTCTAAAGCATATCGAACCAAAGATTGTGGGTTCGAGTCCACCCCGGGCGGATGACTGAAGCCAGTGCGTTGTGTGTAAACGTCTCTCCCCTGTTCCATAGATGCAGGCTATGTTACAGTGGAAAATAGTCCATCTCTTGGAAAAGACGTTATTGGAGGCCCCGTGTAGAGGAGAGTCACCACCTTTGCACGTTAAGAACCCACTGCACTATTCCTATATATATGTAAGAGTAGGGGGAAACCCCGGTGTTGTGGTATACCTGCACTCCCCCTAATCAGTTTAAGGAGAGACCTGCGGGTCACAGTGATTCAGTACGCTTTTCACCTCCCAGGCCCAGGTGACGCCAAACAAATAATAATGATATAATTTTCACCCTTTTTCATTGACCAAACCGTTCTCCCCCATTCGTATTTAATAGCCTCTCATAAAGTCATAATAATAGGCATATGTTCTCAGAGACCCATTGTTCATGTTAACTTCCAGTTATCAAGCATCCCCATTTGCAGAGGGACATCTGATTCATGTAGTTCTTGAAGCCCCTCATCTCATAAACAACTTCTATTCTTGAGCCAATGGTTTCAGATGGTTGGGCTACATACCCCTCCCTATACCCTGATCAAATCCAGTACCCCCCCCCCCCACCTTGGGAATAACTGCTCAAAGGGGGTATAGAGGGATTAGACCAAATTGCATAATTAGACCAAATGGCAATTCACCATGTAGGGTATTCATGTATATATCCAAAGTTCAAAATATAGTTCTGAAATTTTTTCATAATTTGTGTCTTGTTTTCTTTTTTTTAGATTATTATTATAGATGAAATACAGCACAATGGCTCTTTCAGGTCCACTCCTCCTGCTTGCTGTGTTGTTGGGTATATGTCAAGCCAAAGTCAACTTCCCGAAGGACAACAGGGTGGATGTGGAGTTTCCTCCGAAGATCACCTACAGGAAAGATGGTGTCATTTCAACTGGGCATCTTAGACCGTTTGGTAGGTGATGATCATGGTCATTCTTGAGGTCGTGCTAAGGTGAAAATTACTCTGATGATGATGATGATGGTGGTGATGATGATATTGATGATGATGATGATGGTGATGGTGATGATGATGATGGTGGTGATGGTGATGATGATGATGATGATGATGATGATGGTGATGATGATGATGATGGTGATGGTGATGATGATGGTGGTGGTGATGATGATGATGATGATGGTGATGGTGATGATGATGATGATGATGATGATGATGATGATGGTGGAGATGGTGGTGATGATGATGATGATGATGATGATGGTGATGGTGATGGTGGTGGTGGTGGTGGTGTTAGTGGTGATTGATGGTGGATAATAGTGACTGCCCCAATGATTATGGTGATATACATGTACATGTATGTGATGATTAAAATTGTAATGCCAGAGATCATGATGATGATGATGAAACATTAAGATAATCATTATTGATGAATACTGGTCTAACAGACATAAAACAGTCTTACCAATCATTTACTTTCCATACCAATAGTAATAACCATCTACTTACTGAAATTCCACCATACACAGAATTCCCACTGACACTGACAGACATGACTCACATAAACTCCTAACTCCCTCCTTCTCTTTTTGCAGGATACCAAAAGAAACCTACGAGTCGTGTCAGGGAATACAGGGAGCCGCTTCCTCCTAAGAACTTCTGGGAGGACCATGTCCGTCACCGGGAGCCTTGCGTCTATAGGGGCGCTGTCACCGATTCGCCAGCAATGACAAACTGGACTGATGACTACTTGAATAAAGAGTAATTTGGTTCAAGGAGATTTAACCCTAACTAGGCCGGGCTTTTTTGGCTGTTCTGTGGCCGGGGGGGTTGATTCAACCCCCCCTGAGATTTCGGCCGCCGATCACGCGAGCACCGCAAAAATTTGCATGCTGGTAGTGTGCGATGTAATCTACAAGGCTGTATGGTTAATTTTTCCAAAATAATGAGATTTTATTTTATATGAATTAATTATGCTAATTTGTGCATAAATCATACTTTTTGCTCTAATTCACTAAATAAAGCTCCTAGAATGCTAATTTTTGGTAAAAATATTCTTTGTAGCATTCTTAACAATGGCAATTGAAAAAAACTTCGGTTTGGAAATCAATTTCTTATGTATTTTATTGTTTTATGAATTTCTTATGTATTTCACTGTTTTTCAACCTTTTGTTTTTCTTTGTTTTTTTCACCAGATTTATTGCACAACCTTTTTGAAGCATAATTATGCTAAAATCAATTGATTTCAGCTGTTTAAAGTAAAAATAATCATATCTTTATGAATAAGATGAGAAAACTCAATTTGCATTGACTTTGTATACAAAATCATGTTTTGGAACAATTTTTAGTCTGACATGCACTTACAAAATGTTGCGTAATTTCGGAACTGCGTACCCGGGCGTCGTAAATTTGGTGTCAAAAGATGCGCGAGACTTAAAAGTATAAACTCTGCAAATGGCGCGGTCAAAAAATTTCGCGCGGCGGAATGATCGCAGAAAATGTTGAGGGGGGGTTGATTCAACCCCCCCGGCCTGTTTAGGGTTAAGATTGGGGAGTCTGATTTTTTTTCCTAATCTGTTCAAACTATATTATTTTTAGCCTGGAGTACCCCTTCAAATACTCCAAAATGAACATAATAGGAAAACTTATTTTTCACATATAATAATCTGGTCATTTTATAGGGCGCCAAGATATATTCGTAAAATATCTATACACTAGAAATTGGTCATTCCAACACATGACTTTACATGTATGCACATCCCTCAATTCCCTGGGAAGTATTGTCATTACTATGTTGCATTATTATTGTTGTTATTATTATTTTCATTATTATTAGTAGTAGTAGAATAGTAGTAGTAGTAGTAGTAGTAGTAGAGGTTCTATGATATTTGCTCCAGCGAAATTTGCTCCGCTCTAAATTCCACACACTAATCGAATGACCAACTTCAACCCTGGGTTTAACACTATACCCTACCCTACAACTACAGATAAAACCCTATTGCAACCCTAAACCTTAGTCGAAATTAAGCCCGGAGCAATTGTCGCAAGAGCAAATGTCATATCACTGTAGTAGTAGTAATAGTACTAGTGGTAGTGTTACTACTACTACTACTACTATTGTTATCATCACTATCATTACTTGGAGGGCCACTTCCATTGATGAGTGGATACTAGGCCTGACCAAAGAAACGCGTAAAAAGGATCTCTTTTTCAAGAATTGGCACGTTACGTACGTAACATGATAAGGGTGTCAAAAACACTAAAATACTGAAGAAAAGGGTATATTTGATATTTTGATAGGAAAGCTATAGGTTTACGGTCAAATTTGCGTGGGTATAAAAAAGATTGAAATGCTTTATAAAGGATGTATTCTTTGCCCCAACACTTAATATGTTCAGAGTCCGATTGGGCGAGGTGTGGGAGGTGGGGTGGTACTAAACCCAGTGTTAGTAAAGGTACAGCCGACATCCGTGATCACGTCATAACAATTAAAATATCGGCGTCCTTGTTTTAGGGGTCATTCAGGGAATATTTGTCAAGAGTACCGTTTTGATTCCAATATTTGTTATGGGTAGGGTTTTATACGCCAATGGGGATGCATTTTCAGAATATGGAAAACACTTGTTTAGGGTGCTTTTCGAAACCTCATGGTTGCGCCTGGTATCCCCTTGTCAACATAAGTGCCCCCCCCCCCCCGGTATCATTATTATGTTGCATCATACTATTTATAGTATTATGTAACTTTTTTCATCCTCGACCCAGGTACGGTGACCTTGATGTCTTGGTAGAGTTAAAAAAGGAGCAGCGAGGATCCAGAAACAAAAGAATGAAGATCTCCAAGTTCCTGAGCCATTATGGTGTTGAAGACTGGTATGTGGTGACAGTTCTACCGGACGAGATGAGACATGAAATACAGGTGATTCACCTATTCATCCAATCAGATTGAAGGATTTCAGTAGCTTTTAACTGTTATTGTAAATTTGCTATTGTATCAGGTTTTATGAAACTGCCCCAATGGTGCAGCAGCAGGTGCTCCCAAATGATTTTTCCAGAAGTGAAAAAAGAAAGAAGAAGAAACAGGGGGAAAGGAAGAAAGAAGATCAGAAAAAAGAGTTTGCCAAATTGAGAATAAATATCATTACATTCAGGTCATCACCCCCCCCCCCCCCATCAAAATATCCCTGTGCCGTTCCTGACACTTACCGTAGCAGATTCTAATTCGACCAATAAAATTTCTTTCACTTTCCTATTATTTGTATATCTACTAAAAGGATATTCAAAAACTTTTTTTAATATTTTCAAGTCTTCAAAATAAATATTTCATTTCTTGTTATGTTGTAATATTAAGTGCAAACAGTTTTTTTGGTTCAGACAGGAATCACCTGAGCTTTTCAGACTAAGCTATACCTTTTTTTTAAAAAGATATCTGCATTAGAAAATTTGTGTTTCTTTACCACCAAATTAAAGAGAGGTACATGTAGACGTAATTCTCTATCTCTTTCATGGTGGTTTATTTCTAGGAACCCGATAGCTTGTTGTGTGGAAACTTCAAGTGGTTCATGATTATCAATCTCTTTCATTGTGGTATTTGCAAGGTACCCAAACCCTGCTGTGTGATACCTTCAAAATAGCATATGATTACCAATCTCTCTCATTGTGGTTCTTTGCTAGGTACCCAAACCCTGCTGTGTGGTACCTTCAAAATAGCATATGATTATCAATCTCTTTCATTGTGGTATTTGCAAGGTACCCAAACCCTGCTGTGTGATACCTTCAAAATAGCATATGATTACCAATCTCTTTCATTGTGGTTCTTTGCTAGGTACCCAAACCCTGCTGTGTGGTACCTTCAAAATAGCATATGATTATCAATCTCTTTCATTGTGGTATTTGCAAGGTACCCAAACCCTGCTGTGTGATACCTTCAAAATAGCATATGATTATCAATCTCTTTCATTGTGGTTCTTTGCTAGGTACCCAAACCCTGCTGTGTGATACCTTCAAAATAGCATATGATTATCAATCTCTTTCATTGTGGTATTTGCAAGGTACCCAAACCCTGCTGTGTGATACCTTCAAAATAGCATATGATTACCAATCTCTTTCATTGTGGTATTTGCAAGGTACCCAAACCCTGCTGTGTGATACCTTCAAAATAGCATATGATTATCAATCTCTTTCATTGTGGTATTTGCAAGGTACCCAAACCCTGCTGTGTGGTACCTTCAAAATAGCATATGATTATCAATCTCTTTCATTGTGGTTCTTTGCTAGGTACCCAAACCCTGCTGTGTGATACCTTCAAAATAGCATATGATTATCAATCTCTTTCATTGTGGTATTTGCAAGGTACCCAAACCCTGCTGTGTGGTACCTTCAAAATAGCATATGATTATCAATCTCTTTCATTGTGGTATTTGCAAGGTACCCAAACCCTGCTGTGTGATACCTTCAAAATAGCATATGATTATCAATCTCTTTCATTGTGGTTCTTTGCTAGGTACCCAAACCCTGCTGTGTGGTACCTTCAAAATAGCATATGATTATCAATCTCTTTCATTGTGGTTCTTTGCTAGGTACCCAAACCCTGCTGTGTGGTACCTTCAAAATAGCATATGATTATCAATCTCTTTCATTGTGGTATTTGCAAGGTACCCAAACCCTGCTGTGTGATACCTTCAAAATAGCATATGATTACCAATCTCTTTCATTGTGGTTCTTTGCTAGGTACCCAAACCCTGCTGTGTGATACCTTCAAAATAGCATATGATTATCAATCTCTTTCATTGTGGTATTTGCAAGGTACCCAAACCCTGCTGTGTGATACCTTCAAAATAGCATATGATTATCAATCTCTTTCATTGTGGTATTTGCAAGGTACCCAAACCCTGCTGTGTGGTACCTTCAAAATAGCATATGATTACCAATCTCTTTCATTGTGGTATTTGCAAGGTACCCAAACCCTGCTGTGTGGTACCTTCAAAATAGCATATGATTATCAATCTCTTTCATTGTGGTATTTGCAAGGTACCCAAACCCTGCTGTGTGATACCTTCAAAATAGCATATGATTACCAATCTCTTTCATTGTGGTTCTTTGCTAGGTACCCAAACCCTGCTGTGTGATACCTTCAAAATAGCATATGATTATCAATCTCTTTCATTGTGGTATTTGCAAGGTACCCAAACCCTGCTGTGTGGTACCTTCAAAATAGCATATGATTATCAATCTCTTTCATTGTGGTATTTGCAAGGTACCCAAACCCTGCTGTGTGATACCTTCAAAATAGCATATGATTACCAATCTCTTTCATTGTGGTTCTTTGCTAGGTACCCAAACCCTGCTGTGTGATACCTTCAAAATAGCATATGATTATCAATCTCTTTCATTGTGGTATTTGCAAGGTACCCAAACCCTGCTGTGTGGTACCTTCAAAATAGCATATGATTATCAATCTCTTTCATTGTGGTTCTTTGCTAGGTACCCAAACCCTGCTGTGTGATACCTTCAAAATAGCATATGATTATCAATCTCTTTCATTGTGGTATTTGCAAGGTACCCAAACCCTGCTGTGTGGTACCTTCAAAATAGCATATGATTACCAATCTCTTTCATTGTGGTTCTTTGCTAGGTACCCAAACCCTGCTGTGTGGTACCTTCAAAATAGCATATGATTATCAATCTCTTTCATTGTGGTATTTGCAAGGTACCCAAACCCTGCTGTGTGATACCTTCAAAATGGCATATAATTACCAATCTCTTTCATTGTGGTATTTGCAAGGTACCCAAACCCTGCTGTGTGATACCTTCAAAATAGCATATGATTATCAATCTCTTTCATTGTGGTTCTTTGCTAGGTACCCAAACCCTGCTGTGTGATACCTTCAAAATAGCATATGATTATCAATCTCTTTCATTGTGGTATTTGCAAGGTACCCAAACCCTGCTGTGTGATACCTTCAAAATAGCATATGATTATCAATCTCTTTCATTGTGGTATTTGCTAGGTACCCAAACCCTGCTGTGTGATACCTTCAAAATAGCATATGATTATCAATCTCTTTCATTGTGGTTCTTTGCTAGGTACCCAAACCCTGCTGTGTGGTACCTTCAAAATAGCATATAATTACCAATCTCTTTCATTGTGGTTCTTTGCTAGGTACCCAAACCCTGCTGTGTGGTACCTTCAAAATAGCATATGATTATCAATCTCTTTCATTGTGGTTCTTTGCTAGGTACCCAAACCCTGCTGTGTGGTACCTTCAAAATAGCATATGATTATCAATCTCTTTCATTGTGGTTCTTTGCTAGGTACCCAAACCCTGCTGTGTGGTACCTTCAAAATAGCATATGATTATCAATCTCTTTCATTGTGGTTCTTTGCTAGGTACCCAAACCCTGCTGTGTGATACCTTCAAAATAGCATATGATTATCAATCTCTTTCATTGTGGTTCTTTGCTAGGTACCCAAACCCTGCTGTGTGATACCTTCAAAATAGCATATGATTATCAATCTCTTTCATTGTGGTTCTTTGCTAGGTACCCAAACCCTGCTGTGTGGTACCTTCAAAATAGCATATGATTACCAATCTCTCTCATTGTGGTTCTTTGCTAGGTACCCAAACCCTGCTGTGTGGTACCTTCAAAATAGCATATGATTATCAATCTCTTTCATTGTGGTTCTTTGCTAGGTACCCAAACCCTGCTGTGTGGTACCTTCAAAATAGCATATGATTATCAATCTCTTTCATTGTGGTATTTGCAAGGTACCCAAACCCTGCTGTGTGGTACCTTCAAAATAGCATATGATTATCAATCTCTTTCATTGTGGTTCTTTGCTAGGTACCCAAACCCTGCTGTGTGATACCTTCAAAATAGCATATGATTATCAATCTCTTTCATTGTGGTTCTTTGCTAGGTACCCAAACCCTGCTGTGTGGTACCTTCAAAATAGCATATGATTACCAATCTCTCTCATTGTGGTTCTTTGCTAGGTACCCAAACCCTGCTGTGTGGTACCTTCAAAATAGCATATGATTATCAATCTCTTTCATTGTGGTTCTTTGCTAGGTACCCAAACCCTGCTGTGTGGTACCTTCAAAATAGCATATGATTATCAATCTCTTTCATTGTGGTTCTTTGCTAGGTACCCAAACCCTGCTGTGTGGTACCTTCAAAATAGCATATGATTATCAATCTCTTTCATTGTGGTTCTTTGCTAGGTACCCAAAACCTGCTGTGTGATACCTTCAAAATAGCATATGATTATCAATCTCTTTCATTGTGGTTCTTTGCTAGGTACCCAAACCCTGCTGTGTGGTACCTTCAAAATAGCATATAATTACCAATCTCTTTCATTGTGGTATTTGCAAGGTACCCAAACCCTGCTGTGTGGTACCTTCAAAATGGCATATAATTACCAATCTCTCTCATTGTGGTTCTTTGCTAGGTACCCAAACCCTGCTGTGTGGTACCTTCAAAATAGCATATGATTATCAATCTCTTTCATTGTGGTTCTTTGCTAGGTACCCAAACCCTGCTGTGTGGTACCTTCAAAATAGCATATGATTATCAATCTCTTTCATTGTGGTTCTTTGCTAGGTACCCAAACCCTGCTGTGTGGTACCTTCAAAATAGCATATGATTATCAATCTCTTTCATTGTGGTTCTTTGCTAGGTACCCAAACCCTGCTGTGTGATACCTTCAAAATAGCATATGATTATCAATCTCTTTCATTGTGGTTCTTTGCTAGGTACCCAAACCCTGCTGTGTGGTACCTTCAAAATGGCATATAATTACCAATCTCTCTCATTGTGGTTCTTTGCTAGGTACCCAAACCCTGCTGTGTGGTACCTTCAAAATAGCATATGATTATCAATCTCTTTCATTGTGGTTCTTTGCTAGGTACCCAAACCCTGCTGTGTGGTACCTTCAAAATAGCATATGATTATCAATCTCTTTCATTGTGGTTCTTTGCTAGGTACCCAAACCCTGCTGTGTGGTACCTTCAAAATAGCATATGATTATCAATCTCTTTCATTGTGGTTCTTTGCTAGGTACCCAAACCCTGCTGTGTGATACCTTCAAAATAGCATATGATTATCAATCTCTTTCATTGTGGTTCTTTGCTAGGTACCCAAACCCTGCTGTGTGGTACCTTCAAAATAGCATATGATTATCAATCTCTTTCATTGTGGTTCTTTGCTAGGTACCCAAAAACTGCTGTTTGGTACCTTCAAATGGCACATTATTGTCTATCTCTTTCATTGTGGTTCTTTGCTAGGTACCCAAACCCTGCTGTGTGGTACATGTACCTTCAAAATAGCATATGATTATCAATCTCTTTCATTGTGGTTCTTTGCTAGGTACCCAAACCCTGCTGTGTGGTACCTTCAAAATGGCATATAATTACCAATCTCTTTCATTGTGGTTCTTTGCTAGGTACCCAAGAGCCTGCTATGTGGTACCTTCAAGCGGTTCATCCAGGAGACCAACCTATGGATCAGCAGCGGAGGAACAGCATCGGTCATCCACTATGACGCTGATCACAACCTTCACTGCCTACTGGCTGGGAAAAAGAACTTCATCATGATACACCCAAAGTTTGCCAAGTACTTGGAAATGGCAGAAAAGGTAAGGTTGTTGGATTGCTTGAGGGAGGGAGGGAGAGAGAGAGAATGGATGAGAGATTAAAGAGAGAGAGGAAGATGAGAGGCGGGGTGGTAGGGATGAGAGAAAGAGGGAGTGTGGGAAGAATAGATTAGATGCGGGGAAGAGGAGTTGAAGGAAGAGAGGAAATAAAGGATGGGGAGGAGTGGAATGTTGAAGGGTGGAAAAAAGGAGCTGAAAGAAGGGAGGGAGAGAAACAAAACAAAAAACCAAGAGAAGAAGTGAAGATAGAGGTAAGAAGGAAGAGTGGAAGAGATTGAGCAAAGAATGGAGGAAAATGAATGGAAGGAAGGGAGTGAGGCAGAGGGAAAGGAGAGAAAGTATGAGGGAGAAAAGGTGGGATGGATAGAAGACTTGGAGAGAAAGGAAAAGAAAGAATGAGAGGAAGGGAAGAAGGATGAAGGAGGAAAAATAAATGGGATGGTAAAGGAAAGAATGAGTGGAGAGGGGGCAATGAGGGGGTGAAAATGAAAATAAGAAATATCCACATACCTGTATTATGGTTTAATAGATTACATATTTTTTTATATTATGAAATTTTAGATATTCTAAACGTCTCTGCCCCAATGGTAGTTTTCAGTCACTTGATCAGAAGTCTTTCCTTGCTCTACAAAAATAAAGTGTAATTGCCCTTTCTTTAGCAGAGCAGATGATATTTCATTAATAACCATTAATACGCTCCCCGGATATCATTAGCTTATATTCTTGAAACATGACCCGATCACTCAAAATGTGTTTTGGTTTCTGTCATGAATACACATTGTTATCCTGCCAATCAAGATATTTGATACAATAAAAGCTTCCAAAGATTATTACTAATTTCCATTGATTGAGGATATTAATTGTTCCCCCTGTTAGCTTTCAATTGATACTTAAGTACATGTAAAACTAATGGTTTTTTCATTTCTATCGAAAGACAATGACATGTTTGACTTCCACTAATGTAGACTCCTACTTATACTTAGCAATTAATTTTCTTGTTTGTATCCTCGTACCACATTTCCTAATAGTAATGCACCCCTCCCCCCCAAAAAAAACAGCTAGATAACTTAAATGAATGAATGAATGAAAGAATGAAGTGAATGGATAATTATATATTAAATGAATAAATAAATAAATGAATGAATAAATAAATAAATAAAGAAATGAATAAATAGATAAATGAATAACAGATTAAGAAACACAATGTAAGAAAAGTGTTTCATATCTTTGATTTCCACTGATAATAAAATTGAAAAGGGTAATGTTTACTTTAATCCATTATCAAATACGTTGTATTATGTAGTTGTGATGTTAGGTACATGTATGGGGGTTTTTTAAAGAAGAAATGTACGAAAGTTGAGATAATCACCAAATAGTCTAGGAGATAGGGGGCTTTATTCAGAATTTTTGGTGGGGAAGGTTTGACAAGCTTATCCGGGGTAAAATTGTGCGCTGAATCCAAAAATGTCACTCTTATTGACCGTACTCATGCCATTTTGGCAAATTTTTGACCAAAAATGACAATTTTGACCACTCTTTGGAAAATGGTCCATTAACAGAATGCTTTTGTAGCCACATGCAATTAAAAGGGTCTATCTTATTAAAGTAAAAATGCACCCAAATTCCAGATAAAGTGGTTTCATTTGCCAAATCACAATAGAAGTGGTCATTTTGGTTATATTTTGGCCAAAAATGCAAATTTACATGATTTTTTGTCCGAAATGTGTTACAATTATTGATCAGAGCTACGATTGGATGTCTGTAAAAATCCACATTTATTTTCAAAATGTGCGCTGGAACAATCAACCTCATGTAATTTATTCCGTTAGTTTTGACCTGTTAGGGTCATTTTGGGTACTTTAGACATAACTAACCATTCGCGCAGTTTTGCATTATTAACTGTTCAAATAGGCAGGAAATTGAGGTCTTCAGCATGTTTTATCTTCTTCCCTTATAAAATGATAATGCATTCAAAGTCCTTATTGTGTAGAATTTCATGCTGATTCCAAATATATCAGTCTTAATGACCCTATTCAATTGCTTATGCTCATTTTGGCCACTTATGGCCCTCAAAATGACCAACGACATCAGTTCAATTTATCCAAAAATACTTTGAATGTTACCAGAATCGTAACAAGGGTGTGCTGTGACACCTAACTCTGGTGAATGAATCTTTAAAATTGAGCATCCCCAAAGTTGACTACCTTGGTCATTTTGGCCACCTTGACCCCCGGGATTGAGCCCTGCTCATTGTGTATATTAATCCAGGCTATATCAAACATGATGAGGATAAATTTAAGATTGCGTTAATATTAGCATCAACTATTGTTAAATGGGGAAAGTTTGAAAGCTTCTGGGTGGAAATCAATGAAATGATTCCACACAGACCAGTTTTATTGGCCTAACTATTGGACCCTGTGGTTATTTTGACCACGTTTCCCTCAATATTGACTAGTGACCACACATGCTTTGATGATTCAAAACTGGCTCATATGTAGGTCAGTATCATTATCAGCATGAGCTACCATTGATCGGTGAAGAGTGTTAAAAAATTTGATAAAATCCTTTACATCGAGCATACATAAGGTTGTTTGACCATGCACTGTGGTCATTTACATGATTTTAGCCACCTTGACCACACAGTAAATGTTTATGGAAACCTCACATATATGGGGCAGCAAATTCAGGAATGAGACATTTTAGCATCATTTACATGTAATGTTAGGACATTTTTCTAGATTAATGATTCCAAATATATCAGTCTTAATTACCATTTATGAGCTAGTGGTCATTTTGGTCGCTTTTGGTCCCGACAATGACCAATCATATTTGCATGTATCAAAAAGGATTCAAATGTTGTTGTCGCTCCGTATTGTTAATAAGATGTATTATTGATTTCAATATAATACTGCTAATAGTACATAATCAAAATGTTGTAACCATTTTGGCAATTTTGACCATTTATCCCATGTATGACTTTTGTAAATAAACATAACTGAGGAGCAATTGTGGAAATGCGTTTCAGTTCCTTTCGATTGGAAATATTGCAAGCTCACCTTGAGTAAAAAATTGTGCCAAATACATCCAGCCATGGCGTAATTTCCTTCAGCAAGAAACTGATCCGCAGTGTGCTGCACTCAACCCAGGTGAGGTAAATGGGTACCGGTAGGAAGTAATTCCTTAAAAAGCTGTGTGCGCTATGAACGCCTAGCTTAGCCGGGTAATATAGGAGCGCCTTGAGCACCTAACAAGGTGGATATGTGCGCAATATAAATACCCTATATTATTATTATTATTATCACCACTGTCTAATACGGCCCAATTGGTCATTGTATGGTCCTTGAATAGCCATAACATCATTCCCTCCTTTTTAATTTAAATTATACAGAGAACTATGTTCTAGAAGAAGGCACTAATCCTCAATTCAAAGGTGCGTCATTACAAAGCAATCGGTCAAAGTAAATTTCACGAATAGATTTGACCATGATGCATTTTTTATTACTTTTGCCATTTTGTATAATGTTTCACAAACCTCATATTGGCATGATTGGTAAAGTTGAAAACTTGCCCTAAGTAATATTGTTAAAGAGTGACCAAAAATCGGCACAGAGAATAATTTCATATAGAGAATGTGTTTTATTACCCAGTATTCTTCAAAAGAATTAAGGGTTAATTTGCTGCTCACCAATCATGCCAATGTGAGGTTTGCAAAGCATTGTAAAAAAAAAAAGATGGTCAAAATGAATGATAGTCAAAACTCTTAGTGAACTTCACTGTGACCTATTTCGCTTTGTAAATTCTCAGGCTATTTAGGACCAAAGGGGGCCAAAGGGGCCACAGTAGACAGTCACAAGATATTTGGCACAATTTTTACTCAAGGTGAGCCTTTTATATTTCCCATCAAAAGGGATTGAACGCATTTCATCAAGTTCATAGACCTACAATTGCTGCTCAGTCATGTTTATTTCAAAATTCACACATTGGATAAACAGTCAAAGTAGCCAAAATGGTCACATTTTGATTATGTACTATTGTTAATATCATATTGAATTAAATAATTTGTCACTGATTATGATTGATACAACAAATCTTACAAAAATACAGAGCAACAACATTGGAATACTTTTGATGCATCCACTTGTCATTGCTAATTGTAGGGACCAAAATGACCAATAAATAGTAATTAAGACTGATATATTTGAAATCATGGTATTAATCTGATTCAAAAAGTTTTTGCAATATGTCCTATCTAATATAAAATGATGCTAATAATATCTCATTCCTGAATTTGTTTCCATGAATAGGGGAAGGCGGGGTAAGTTGAGCATAGGGGCAAGTTGAGCCACCACCCCCAGGCCAATAATGAATGAGTCAGACATTATGGCGGTGTCATGTATTGATGACCCATTTACATAACCCTTAACCCCACCACATTGTTTTCAACTTTGAAACAAAAAGTACTTTTTAGAGGGAAAAATACAAATTTCAGCCAAAAAAGTAAAAAAGGGTGTGAAATAGATAAGTGTTTTTTACACACACACGTCTTTACATATAAAAAGACATAAGAACAACATTGTCAGTCCAGGTATGGATCTTCATTCTTGTCACAGTCTTTTACATGATGGATGCATAAGAAATGTGTAGATGCGAAATTATCTCATTAAGTTCGGACTGGGGTAAGTTGAGCCTGCCAACATGGGGCAAGTTGAGCCATTGTAATTCTTATGGTAATGTAAATTAAAAAAAACAATCAAACCTTAAAAAGCCATCGATATGCAGGCAGAAAAGAGCAAATTCACATGACAGTTCTTTTACTTTTAGAAAATGTTAGTATTTATAAAGAATTAGCAAGTGAAAAGACTTTAAATTAAAAATTGACATGCTGGTTCTTCCCGCATACATTTTGTACATAGTTTTTGTGGCTCAAATTACCCTAAAAGGTGACACAACTTACCCCACAGATGGGGCAAGTTGTGCCACTTGACATCGTTTTTTTCAAACGTCACAACTACTTTCAGTGTGGGGGTAGAACGTTGTATATAGGTGAAAAAGATTTCCCAAGAATCATATTCAAAGGCAAGGTACTTATTTCTACAATATTATTAGTCATATCAATTATGTCATGCAAAATGCAAAAAGTGTCACAACTTACCCCGCCTTCCCCTATTTACAAAATGTTCAATGTGCCTAAAATCATGAAAATGACCAAAGTGCATGGTCAAACAACTTTATGTACTTGATGTAAAGGTTTTTATCACATTCATTAAACTCTTGATTATTGGTGTTGTACATGTAGCTCACGCTACATTTGAGCCCCTTTTAAATCAAATAATGTGTGGTCACTAGTCATTATTGAGGAAAAAGTGATCAAAATAACCACAGGGTCCAATAGTTCGGCCAATAACACTGGTTTATATGGAACCATTGCATTGATTTTCACCCAAAAGCTTTCAACTCTTCCCTTTTAACAATAATTGATTCTAATATTAACACAATCCTGAATTGTCTCCTCACCATGGTCGCTATAGGCTGATTTAGTATACACATTGGGCAGGGGACAATGTGGCCAAAATGACCAAGGTGGTCAAAATATTTTTTGGACGCTCAATTTAAATGATTAATACACCAGTGTTACTGTAGGTGTCACAGCACACCCTTGTAACGATTCTAGTAACATTCAAGTATTTTGGGATAAATTGAAGTATTGAACAGATGGTATTGGTCATTTGGGGGGCCAAAAATTGGCCAAAATGACCATAATCTTTTAAATGGGGTCATTAAGACTGACATATTTGGAATCAGCATGAAATTCTACACAAGAAGGACCTATGCATCATTCCCATTTTATAAAGGAGGAAGATAAAGCACACCGCAGGCCCTCAAATTCCGACCGATTTGCACAGTTTTGCACTAAATGGTCAGTTATGTCTTTAGTACCCAAAATGACCCTCATAGGTCAAAAGTCAAAACTAATGAAAACTATTGGAATTAATTGCATGAGGTTGATTGTTATGATCCAGCGCACATTTTGAAAATAAATGTGGATTTCCAAAGACATCCAATCGTAGCTCTGATCAATATTTGTAATACATTTCGGACAAAAAGTCATGAAAATTGTCATTTTTGGCCAAAACATGGCCAAAATGATCACTTCTATTGTAATTTGGCAAATGATACCACTTTATCTGGAATCTGGGTTCATTTTTGTCTCGCCCACCAGAGGTGAAGGCGAGACTTACAGTTTTTGTAGGGATCCAAATGTCGTCCGTCGTCCGTCTGTCACAAACCTAATGACAAAGCTCCACAACCATAAGTCGCTTTTGAACTAAACTTGGATGGTAGATGGTTGGGGGACCTGCATGTTATGCTGCAGTCGGAGGTCTCACGGTAAGGTCAAAGGTCATTTTCAGGTCAACGTTAAAAATTTCATGCAGATCAACATTAAAGTTTACATGCAAGACTCTCTTATGACACCTAACTCCGCAACCGTAAGTTACTTTTCAACCAAACTTGGATGGTAGATGGACTTGAGGGACCCGCATGTTATGCTACAGTCGGAGATCACATGGTGAGGTCAAAGGTCATTTTCAGGTCAACGTTAAAGTTTGCATGCAAGACTCTTATGACACTTAACTCCGCAACCGTAAGTCGCTTTTCAACCAAACTTGGATGGTAGATGGACTTGGGGGACCTGCATGTTATGCTGCAGTCAGAGGTCACATGATAAGGTCAAAGGTCAATTTCAGGTCAATGTTAAAGTTTACATGCAAAACTCTCTTATGAGACCTAATTCCGCAACCGTAAGACACTTTTCAATAAAACTTGGATGGTAGATATACTTAGGCGACCTGCATGTTGTGCTGCAGTCGGAGGTCACATGGTAAGGTCAAAGGTAATTTTCAGGTCAACATTAAAGTTTACGTGCAAGGCTCTTATTCCATCCCAGTCATTTCACAATAAAGTTTTGATACAATTCTGTTGCGTGCCCTCGCAAATCACAATATTTCTGGTTATTTTCATAAGTGGACGAGACGCAAAATCGCTTTTGCCTTGTTACTTATGATAGACCCTTTAATTGCTTGTGGCTACAAAAGCATTCTGTTAAGGGACCATTTTCCAAAGAGTGGTCAAAATGTTCATTTTTGGTAAAAAATTGCCAAAATGGTCAAAATGGCGTGAGTACGGTCAATAAGAGTGACATTTTTTTAATCAGCGTACAATTTTACCTCGTATAAGCTTGTCATACCTTCCCCACCAAAAAATCTGAATAAAGCCCCCTATCTCCTAGACTAAAACAATCTTTGCCTTCTTATGTTTATTCAGTCCATAGTTATTTGGCTTTAATGGTATCTTTTTATAGAACCTTATTTTTTCTGATCTTGATTTTACAAACTTGATGTTAATATGATCTACATGTACCTATTCCAGTCTTTGGGCTTTGTCTCGATGTTTATATTACCTACATTGTCACGGCCCTATATTTGGGTCCGGAAAGAAAAGAGAGAGGTAGACTTGTGAACGGATACTCAGTACAACAAAACCCTGACACTTTGAGTAAATTTTATAATAACATTTAATTAATGATGTATACAAAAGTATTTGTTCCAATCCTCATAGACACAACAGTTATTGATTTTTTCATTCCTTTTATTTTAGCCCTTTTTTGAAGAATCTGGCTATTCTAAAGTTGATGTTGAAATGATCAACTTGTTCTTGTAGCTGAGTTTCAGTTTTTCTTGGATGTCTATATAACCAATGTGTTTTATAACCGATTGATATTCATCACATTGCTTGCATATTTCCTTTTATTTCTGCCCTTTCTTGTTGGATCTGGCTATTCTCAACTTGATATTGATGTGACCGCCATGTTCAAATACACTTACCTACATGTATCTTCATTCACAGTGATTCTTGTTTATGATTTATTCCTGTGTCTGCTATTTGTTTCAATTCAGGGGCCCGTCTTACAAAGATTTGCGATTGATCTGATCAATCACAACTATAGATGGCCAGCAGCATCAACATCTATGTTTGTTCAAAATATCTTCTAACTATGATTTGTATTCATGCATTCCATGTTTTCTTGAAAATTCACTGTGCTTCTCATTGTTTACCAAGGACATTTGTGCAAATTTCCAGTAGAAAAAATTATGACACTGATGGATTTCCATAGAGTCACGATCAATCGTAACTCTTTGTAAGACGGGCCCAGATTAATAAGCTTGGCCTCCACATGTTCAATGAGTCAACATTGTAATATTTATTATGATTATTGGTCGTTTCTTTCTCTTTCAGCCCAATTTTGTCGGATCTGGTTATTCTAAACTTGACGTTGATATGATCAATATGTTTCAGTATCCCGACGTAGCTAAAGTCCAGTGGACCTGGGCAACACTCAATCCTGGTGATTGTCTATATATTCCCGCAGGTAAGGATATTCCCTCTTCAGTACTAAAATGCTAATGTTGATTTGCAGATAAACGCTAGTTGTCATAACGATTTAAAAACGAATAGGTGGAAATATCTTTAATGTTTTCTATGTATTGCCCTTCTCTTTTCTGTAATCTCCAGAATTTTAAAGTTTGAGGAAGAAAAGCCCACACTCCTACAATGATTTAAAACCCTCTGTGATCAAAATTTTACTCCATGACATGATACTGATTTGTTTTATTATTGTTGTCTTGTATGTATTTATATTGAGCACCGGTGCGAGCACTAATTGGCCGGTGGCTTCGGCCAATCACAGAGCGGCTCACACCCGAGTTGAGCCAGACAATAGCGTGCAGCCGGGCACGCCACCCCTCGCCGACGCTATATAACCCGTGCGCAGCAGCGTCTTTGCTCATTGCCTGACAAAGTCTAGCAGCTTGCAGACAAAACGTCGCTTTCCAACTACGTTTGATACATTGTGAGACAATTGGTTATTTCTTCTACTCAACCCTTAACCACGATTAACCACATTATATTTTTATGTTTGATGTTCAATAATGTGTTTGGTTCTTATTTTCAATTTTGATCTTCATGTACGATTACCTTGTAATTACTGTGAACAAGTTCTGTTACTACTCCTTGGATCTTTGAATTATGTATCCATGCTTAAACCAAATAAATAGAATAAAATGAAAAATATAAATAAATATATGAAGGTGTGTACTTTATTCTTTTGTCAAGCAATGGTGAATTTTTTTTTTTCAAATGCATGCACTGAAGAATCTGTCTAGTTTGTATTGAAATTTTGGATCAACAATAACAGTCGATACATCGTTGTAGCTTATGGTATTTTTCTTTCAAAAGTAGGAATAATAATAAAATATATAGCGCCATCTATCCAGAAATATTCTATTCCGAGGCGCACAAGAAAACAAAGAATGAGAGAGTTTTGATGAGTGTCAAAGTGCCAATAACTAATACTGTTAAAATACATAAGACTTCAGTTTAGATTTGAAGGTCTCCAGTGATATGATTTTTAAATTCAACGGCCAATTATTCCTGATAGAATGTGCTGAGGCAGAGAAAGCTTGCGCACCATTTGCTACACGTGTCTTGGGAGTCTTAAGAAGTTGCTGGTGTGATGATCTTAGGCTACGAGTCACTGTATAAGGCATGACAAGGTCTTGTAGATATTTTGGTGCCATACCATTAAATAAACAACTTAAAAATCATTTTGTCCTACTTACAGTAATTTCTTCAATATCCTCGTTTCTAAATCCAGGTTATCTACACCAGGTTCGTTCTCATGGCAGGAGTGTATCAGCTACCATTCTCTTCACATCTCTGCCCACGTTTGATGACTCAGACTGTAGCAGAGATGTTATAAATACCTACACCGGTCTGGATGAGGTCAGAGTTCTCTGGACATATAAAAAGGGAGACAGAGTGAGTATCTATGGGAAAATATATATTCATTTATCTACACTACTTCACTACTTATCTGTGTATCTATATATTTCTATATCTGTCTGTCTATCCTCGCTTTTATTAGCTTTTGGCAAGGCCTCGTGACTTTGCTATATTCCTCATCAAGTAGTGGGTGATACAAGACTAGTAGCGACCCCGAGTTAGCGCAAGGTCAAGCAAACTTAGTCGTGAGGCCTTTTGAAACCTGGAGCAGACTTGAATGTATGAATTATTCGTGAGCATGCCAATGCACCAATCAGCACCATCGGTCTTTGTACGGGGTCATACAGGGTTCATTGATGCGAACGATACCTCGCTGATTGGCCGAATCGGAAACAATGGTTAACATAAGAAATCCTAGTCAGGTTCCTAAAGGCCCTGTGACTGGGCTCGCAATCCTTGCATTCACTAAGCCTTTCCTGAATAGTCTGTTTTCCATTCGGTAGGCATTTGATATAAATATTGTTACTGACACAGGTCGTTGTTTAAAGGCTACGTTTTTACAAGACTTATATTTCACTAGCTTCCGAGGTGGTGTACAAAACAAACAGCGAATATCCTGAGATTTCGTATTTTGTGATACAGAGAGAGACTCTATATTCCATGAGGCGTAGCCAAGTTCAATAGAGCATCTCTTATCCACCTTGTATGAAATCTTGTACCTTCACGTCTGTGCCAATAAAAATGGGCATGGTGATCACAAATAAGTCACCAGAAATTGTTCTCTGTAAATAATGAAAGGGTCTCCAAAAGGTAAAAATGGCATATTGGTTCATCCAAAATTGTAATTCTTATTATATGTACTCTCAAAATGAGTTTTAATGTTGAATAAAAGATGAGATATAGGAGTTTTTTTAACACCATATTTTGGACAGTTTGGAAGTTTCAGAGATTGCACAGTAAGCTCATCTCATGCTTGAATGAACTGTTAAAATACGGTGGTTCCCTATGATCATACTGTTACTAAACTCCGGATCATCACAATATCATTATCAGGCTTAGTCCACAATCTGTTCAATAAAGCACAAGCACACATTTCCATGTGGTTATCTTTAAATTAACGTATGTACAAGGGTTTGTCGCTCGCAGTCATCTCTGATCGGAGAACCACCATTTTCTCGTACTCTAGCCTTAGTCTGAACTCCAGACTATAATATCAAAGTACATACCCGTCACATGAACCTTGAAAATCAGTCCTTGTTTTGCCCTATATATTTAAAGCTGCAAATGAGTTTCTTCCACATCCAATCAAGTACTTCTGCAGGTTATTGTTGATCAGTTTTGACAAGCTACATGTATTAATCAGTTTAAAGCCGAGGATGCACTTTTTCAATCTCAATAAAAATCTCAGAATTCATTTTTGTTGACTTATGGTTGGTTTTGCAGAGGCGCACTTCACAAATATAGCCCTACTGCTCTCCAAGGGACAGTCTTACCTGGGCATCTGTGTTTGATGCTCAGGTTTCTTTCGTTTGTCCTCTAACGTGTCTGATTTTGGGAATGCTCTATATAAATATCCTGTATTACTATTATGTTGTATGAAGATAAATTCTAACCCTGCTTCTCTCTCTCTCTCTCTCTAACCTTCCTAAAGGTGATTGAGATGGGTTACATGAACCCTGAAGCTCTCCGAGACAGTTTTCTCACACTGCTCGGAGAATCCCATCAACTCAACTTTGAGAAGTTCAAGTATTACTTCATGGATATCACCAAAGAGGATGAAGATGAGACAAACTCCAGGGATATAGAGTATCCGATGGCTGAAGAGGTATGGCATGCATTCAAAATTATCAACAATTTTACAAACAGAATGGCGAAAACCCCTCATTTGTAACTCAAAGCTCTACATCTAGATACCTGGGCTCGTATTCAAGCGAAATTATTGATTTTACTTAGCTAAGAAAAATGTAACTTCTGAAGGTTTCCATGGCGAAGAAGAATAATGTAGTAGGTTTTACGGTACACCATGTATCTTTCTTGGGCAATTGTTGAAGAAAGAAAATTGCTTAAATCCTGTATTTATATCACATTTGAGCCAAATTTAAGGAAAATATTTACTAATAATCATTGTGCGTGATAAAGCTTGAGCCAAATAATGTGCAATGATGAATAGACCAATGGGACCACAATGTCTCTAGATTTTAGAGTGGGAACTTTTGTTACACTTAACAGTCCTGTGTCATTTTGCTTCAAAGATTAATACAAACTTTGAATGAATTCCACAACTATTAAAGAGTTTCACTCAAATTCTCAGTAGCGTGCATCATATTGTTGTTAATATTGTTTGTCTGTCAATGCAACGAGGACCAGCCAATCATCCAGGGGTTTGTAGTATTTTGGCTTGTTTGGTCTTATGGATAGTCAGGCCAATCAAGGATTGCCAACACTGTAGCGGCAGCTGCCAGTATTCCGTCCACAATTACAGAGACTATTCAGGCCATTATATTACTATGTATGCATCACCCGCACAGGTCGGATCATACTCACAGGACGTGCACTACATGGTATTCATTATTGAGGTTATGTGTAAGATACCATATACAGTTAAAGCTGCTTATAGTGAAAAACCTTTCTTTATAGTGGCCTTCAAACTTGTTTCCCATTGGAAAGGAATGTGTGTTCTAGAACCTTTCTATAAGGGCAACCTGTCTGCAGTGGCCACTTTTCTGTTTTGCTAGGACAGCCTTAATTGACAGGTCTGACTCTATAGCATAAGTGTAACTCCAAGTAACACTTAACTGTTTGTCAAACACCACCCCCCCCCCCCCCAAACATAGCAAGTCAAATTGAATCAACTTGTTTTCCTATCTTCTCTCTAAAATCCAGGCTTTTAAGATGTTTGACCATGAAAACAAAGGTTACGTTACGAGAGAAGAAATCGTAGAGATGGACGTGGAGTACTTCAAAGACTTTGCCAGGATCCTAGATCTTCCAAGCGGTCCCACTGCAGACGATATGCACGATGAGTTATAACCTCTAGCTCTTCTAGTACCCCTTCAGTCACGCCTCTGAAACTGGCTCCAGGGCTCCTGTCTTACAAAGAGTCTCGACTGATCTGATCAAACGCAAATGTGGAACTGGGGGCGATTTCATAAAGCTGTTTGTAAGTGAAGAGCGACTTTAAGAACGACTGGTGATCCTTTCTTATGTGCTAAACCATCGCTAATGAATATACCATTTACCACAAGAAAGGATCACCAGTCGTTCTTAAAGTCGCCTCAACTTACAAACAGCTCTATGAAACACCCACCAGATGTGTTCAAACTGTTTTCTAGATATCTGATGTATACTCATGCATTCATTGTTGTCTTGACAATTTGGTGTGTTCCTCTTTGTTTACAAAGGACATTGTGCAAACTGCATGCAGAGCTGCCAAGTGGTACTGGTTTTCAGTAATTATTACTGAAAAATGAGAAAAAATACTGGTGGTTTCATGCAAATTACTGATTTCTAAAGTGTCAGTTAATGCGTCTTATGGTATTTCTGTGGAAATACTGATTTTCTCACCAAAATACTGATTTTCAGCCTTTCAAAAAATAGTGAAATGTTCTTGATCAGGTTGGCATCTCTGTTTCTGTAGTAAAAGATTATGACAGTGATGGATTTCTACAGAGTTGAGGTTGATTGAATCAGTTGCAACTCTTGGTAAGACAGGGCCCAGATCGATCAAGATCGTTGACAGACTATCGGTTGGTTGGGGTAAGTTTCATTGGTGCGAGTGAAACCTTATTTATTGTAGACTGTCAGGATTTGATGTCTTGTAATAGCTTTCTATTGTATCTTGGATGGGGGTGGTTTGGGGGTACCATGACATTTGCTCCGGTAACAATTGCTCTGCTCGAAATTCCATCTATTAATAGAATGACCAACTTGAACCCTGGATTTAACACTATACCCTACCTTAAGACTAACCCTAAACCAAACATAAACCCCTAATGCAACTCTAACCCTATATCATAGATGAAATAAAGCTTGGAGCAAAAGTTGTGTGACCGGGTTTTGTGTCAGTGCCTTGAAATTGTATAAACAGATTCTAATTTTATATAGCACAACTAAAAAAAAGAACTTTTCTTGTAATTTTAGTTAAATCAGAGAGAGAGAAAATACTGGTAACTTATAACCATTGAACTCTACAACAGATAATAGCCTAGAATTGCGCTAGAATATGAATTTGGGAGGCGCGATAGCTCCGTCGGTAGAGCGGGGTATTCGGATTCTGGTGACCCGGGTTAGATTCCCACTTGGTGCGCTAGTAGCTTTTGGTAAGACATTTATCCTCATTACCAGGTCCCTCGGAGAGGACCTTAAGCCACCGGTCCTCTGGTTGCTTGCTTACAATCATTCATGCTTTCTTTAACAATTGGGTAAAAAATCACCACCATTTACCATTTAAATTTTTATATATTCAACTCATAAATATTTTTCTACTGTACTATTGTAATTGAAACTGACATCTCAAGGCTAACCTACGTAGTATACATGTATATACTTAGTATATCTATATATTGAATAGAAAACTGTTTTATTATACCCCTGGTGTAGTGGTATTCACAGTACTGTCTTCCATTTTTATCTTTGTCTTTCATTTTATCAAGCAATACGAAATATAGTTTCAAATTTTTTTTTATTGCTTTCTGCATGGTATATGATATTTAAATCTTAAACATTGAATCATGCTATAATAATTAATCATATTATTGTGCCTTTGATATGGTTTACAGTATTAAAACATTTAAGTACAAAGCATTATAAAGCATTTTTTTAAATCTTGATGAATATGATGCTGTTATAATTGTGCCTTATTATACGTTATGCTAGGCCTATCTATAAATGTTTTTGAAAGGAATGTGAGGATAACATAACAGTACCCTATTCAGTATCTATACTATTTGAAATTACTGAAAAAGGCCCCCGGTACTACAATACTGCAAGAATCTTCAGGATTGAAGGAGGCAGTCAGTGTAGGTTGAAGAAGAATTATATTGATCTAACTATGTGTATGAGAAGGATTTCTGCAACCCCCAGCCCCCCCCCCCTCTTCTTTTTTTTGTCCGTAAAACTAATTAATTTTCATGAAAAAAATAAACTGATACAAGATAAATTTCATCTGGAGTATAGCCTTTCACCTTGAAGAGATTAGAATACTTAAAGCCATTCCAGAAGACTAAAAACAAATCCAGAAGTTGAGATGATAATTATATGAAATGGAACAAATATACTTCGGTATTTTACTTTCCTCTTCTTTTTTAAAGTAAATCATATTCTTTTATTTTAATGAAAATATATTTTGTGGGCCAGTTTGTGTATGTTTATTTTTGAAAGCTTATGAGCTTTTGGTATGCTTGTATGTTAGTATTGTTTATTATTTGTTTTCCACTTCTGGTGAACTCTTTTACCATGACATTTTAAATGTTACTGAATCAATGAGTAAATTGATGAAATAGAAGCCACAAACAAGGATCAAAAGATTGACGTGTCATTCAGGTAATCAATTTTTATTTGGTTTTGTACAAGTTATCCTTATTTCTTTGAAAGAATGTTAAATGGTCTTTTGTCTCATTCCTCCTGGTCTAGTCCTTGATTGCCCACAATCAATCCATCTAATAAACACTTGGTCTCATTTCCATTTAACTCATTTATTGTTTCGTCAAATTTCCAGATAGACTACCCAGATGATCTTTGTAGGTTTCCATGGTGGAGTTTGTAACGTGGAGAAGGTTTACGGTTCACCATGTGTAATATGAAGAAGGGAAAGGAAATACAGGCAGAAAAATTGAAATGGAAAGACGAGAAAGGATGAAAAGAGGAAATTAGAAGTATTCTTTGAAGTCCTGAAAAGGACTGTAAACCAGATGAGATGAGCTGAATATTAGAGGTATTCCTCAAGACGGCCGACAGTCAACCTGCCCGAAACGTCAAGTAACCTCTCTTCACTTCAACCTGCTACTAAAATCATAGCTACTTAAGCCACATTTAGCTCATCTCATCTGGTTTACAGTCCTTTTCAGGACTTGACTCACTTCAAGAAAAGAATACCTATAATTTCCTCTTGTCATCCTTTCTCGTCTTTCCATTTCAATTTTCTGCCTGTATTTTCCCTTTCCCTTCTTCATATTACACATGGTGAACCGTAAACCGTCTCCACATTATAGACTGCCCGTTTTGTATAATATCCACTTTGTCTTACACCCAATAAAAGTCCATATGATTAAGGGAACTGGACCCAACTTTTATTTTATGAAGTGTGATTTTACTAGATAGATGAAGTGGAAATGACACCATCTGGAATTAAGACTAAAAGACAGACCAATTGAGTATTAAATGAGAACATCTGGAATTAAGACTAAATGACAGACCAATAATTAGACCAAGGGATGATCAGACCAACATTGGAAGATTTCAAGTCCGGTGTTGGTGTTGGTGTTAGAAGCACAATTTAGATTGTGTTTTCTAGCTTCAAAACCGACTCTGATTTTGCACAAATGATACAGATCACAATATTGATGGTTCAACACTGAGTGAGTGGCTTTTCAGGACCAATTTCATTTAACTGTTTGCTATGCTCATGTAAAAAATGTAAACACCAAAAGGTCAACACTGAACTCGAAATCGTCCATTTAATTAGACCAATTTGATATAAGTAGGTAAGTCTGCAAGCACAGACTCAGATTTACACTTTAACCAAAACCAGGTCTGGTGTGAAGACTAGACTCCAAACTCTCCATCGGTATCAATTAAAGGCCACCGCACACCTTACGACTGTTCGTGATCCGATTTTGGAACAAATAGCATTTTGCTCATTTTCTGAAAATGTGAATGGAACATATCATTTTATTTGAGGTTAAAATTAATTGAAAGGATACTAATGTAACCATTTTGAAAGATTGCAAGCCTTTATTTTGGAGTAAAGGCCCAATTAGTTTCAAATTGTAGCCAATCGTACGACTGCTATGACGTCATTACGACTAGATATTAAATTCGCTTTTATTCTAATAAGGATGAGAGCATAGTCACAGGTTTGAAAATAGGAAATCTTACGATGATTTAGAACATTACACAGCGAGATATTCCAAGTCTCAATAGTAGCATCAAATTCTACTACATTTTATTCTGAAATCGGGTCGCAGACCAATCGTAAGGTGTGTGGTTGCCTTAAGAACCAGCCACAGCACATAGTAAATCTAGTCTTCCTACTTCAGACTCTGCATTATGCACTATACCAATTGCGAAAACAAGGGTCTGTGTCTGCAGACTATTAGCAAGTTTAGCCATGATGGTGTTAAATAATCTGATAAACAGACCTGTAAGTAGTCCAAGTCGGCTTCATCTCACCCACTGGTGTCCGTTTGAAGTATTTTTCTACAGTATCCCAAATGTGGCCTTCAGTCCATGTCTTCCTCACCCCCCCCCCCCCCCCCCCCACCCATCCCCTTGCTCTTACTCTTTCGCAATCACTCCGAACTTTTCGCATTAACTACGGGGAAACTCTCCAACGCATCAATTCCTTCGAAAATGCAAGTCAAATCACAATGGAGAGCTGAGAGGCTTTTGTTGAAAATTGGTGGACCGGGACAGCATCTAAATCTCTTGACTCTGGACAACAAAATATTTGCAATTGTTCGTCCGTTGCAAATCTTTGGATGATCTGCTGTCCCAGTCCACCAACTTTCGACAAAAACCTCTCAGCTCTTCATTGTGATTTTAATTGCATTTTCAAAGGAATCGATGCGTTGTAGAGAGTTTCAAATGCGAAAACTTTATCAATCCTCTATTTCACTTTCTTTTTATTTGTGAAATTCTCTTTCTCTGCCCCCTCCTTTCTCTCGTTTTCTTTTCTCCCAGCATCTTCCGCATCTTCTATTTCTATTGGTTCAATATTTTACCACCTCAATATTACAGCGTCTTTATTCCAAGATTATCAAACAAAAAAAATTGATCATTATTCAGCATAAAAGAATAAACTTTTATTTACATCAGGTCCAATAATTTTCATTTTGTCCATTGTATAGTATGCAGCTTTTATATAAATCGATGGTTAATGCCTTCTAAAATATGACCCCAAAGGGATTCCTTTTTATAATTGCCGTAGAGTAAGCAAAAGGCAACCTTACGTGGAATAATTGCATAAGTTGAAGCAATTTGTTCAGTCCGAAATGAACAAAACATCTCGTATAAACACAAGATTATTTTAGCTCATACGTCGAAATGATATTTGTTTCCCCAAGGGATTCGACTTCATACTTCGCTTTCAAGTTTTTCATATATTTGCCTCGTGCCCTCTACGTCAGGTATAATAAAGCAATGATACCGTTCATGATTCAGCAACTGCACTGCAAAAACTCAGGTGTTGATTTAACACAAGCCCGGAATCTAGTATATATGTCCACATCAAGGGAGTGTTAAACAGCAACAGTTTCGTTTTGGTCTAACACCAGAAAGGTGTTCATACAACACCAATTAGTATCGGTTTGAATCCAGACTGGTGTTGTTTCAATACTTCTCTGGTGTAGACATATATAGATTCCGGGCTGGTGTTAAATCAACACCGGGGTTTTTGCAGTGTGCTACAGGTCACATGGGCCTATTAACAATAGGAAGGCAAAATATATTCATTCGAGCCAACCCATTTTCATTTTTGTATATAGCTAATTGACAAAGTGTTCGAATATGATTGTCCATCTAACATTGATTCCATGGACGGTAACTACTGAAATTTCTTTTCACAAAGTGGGAAGAAATATCACCAAGTTTGGAACTAAATATAACTGGCGGAAGGATTAGGGCTATTTTACTGTAAGTTTCAGGTGATGAATTTGATCCATCAGGAGATGTCCTAATAAATGCCGATTTATTTTGTTTTAAATGAGCTGGTCGACGGACCCTTTTCTGGTCAGATATGGATTGTCAGACATCCACTGGTAGTAAACATTCGACCCCCGAATTTAATCCTTATTTTTTATGATTTTAACACACAAATCTATGGGAAATGTTTTATTCCGTTGAAACCTCAGCAACTGCTACAGCTCTTAAAATCCGTCATGTAGGGTTCTGTGTATTCTCCTGAAACTTTGGTTTAATAAAGCGTGGAGGACTCATGCTGAAGAATAGAACGCCCTCTATGGACAGGAGGAATATGAAAGATATTCTGTAGCTACCCGTTATGTCCGCAAGCATTCCTGTCGGAGAAGAGAAAACGAAAGAAATAAAATGTCATTGCAATCGAAATGTTATTTGATCTTGGAACTAAGAAAATACAGTAGCTCAGCTTCAGGTCGATCTTACATGGGAAGATAGGCAAAAGTCAAATCGAAGATTTTTTTTTCTTTAACATCGTATTTCAGTGGGCTTAAAGGTAGGCCTATTGCCTGAAGGAAATACAAGTGCTATATTTCAGGTAGCTTACCAGTTGGTCAACATCCACCTTGAATACTTTCCCTTGGATTTGGTCTCGTCCAACATAGTCTAATCTTAGTTCCGTCTACAACAATTTGGGCTAATATCCTCATGGTCTGACATCACTCAGTATATAGATGGTTACAAGAATACTGTTTGTGAACCAAATTTTCATTTGACAGAGTAAAAGGTTATACTGAGACGAACCGGAAATTACATCAAATGGGCTAGACCGAGTGTAGGGTAGACAAATCAGCCATTCGAGCAAATTGACAGAAATGGATTTATCCCCTGAGATGCTAGGTAGTTTTCGCTTTTACTACGGGGAAACTTTCTACAACGCATCGATTTCTTTGAAACTACAATTAAAATCACAGTGGAGAGCTGAAAGGCTTTTGTCGAAAGTTGGTGGACCGGGACAGCAGATCAGTCGAAGATTGCACTGGATGAACAATTGCAAATATGTCGTTGTCCGGAGTCAAGAACTTCCCAACTTGTCCCTGTCCACCAAATTTCGTCAAAAGCCTCTCAGCTCTCCATTGTCATTTGACTTGCATTTTCAAAGGAATTGGTGTGTTGTAGAGAGTTTCCCCGTAGTAAATGCGGAAATTGTGGATTATGACTATCTAAAAATCATACCACTACTTGTAGACCGAATGAAAATAAACTGTTGTACTACATACCTGTAAGGTAAGTTCCGAATAGTGCACCTATTCCAAAAGCAATCTGTATCACGGCAAAGACTTGCGGAAAGGCCGAGCGAGGTGTTCGTTCCTTTGAGACGTAAATCATGAACATGTTCTCTTCGTTGATGGCAAATGACGTAATGAATGATGTAACAATCATGACAGGAAAGCTGGAGAAGTAGATGTCCGCAAGCATCGATGCAACATTGGCTATTCTGAATAGAAAGAAGAGATCATAGGCGGAGATGCATCGAGGACCCAGAAGGACACCACTTAAGATGCGAGAAACGAAACAAGCAATGGACGTGGAGTACAGAAGACAGTTCAACGCATAGATGGACTTTCCTTGGCTCTGGGCTCGCGGTATAAAGAAGGAGTGCCAACCTCCGTGTACCATGGCAACTAATGAATTTGAAATCACCAGGACGATGAGGCATTTGTCCTGGATGTAGATGGAGTTCTTCAAAGCTTGACGAACTCTGTTAAAGGGGAGCTGTCCAGTTTTATATGAAGATGAATGGTCGTTGTTCTTTGACCTGCACAGGTTGTTCTTTTCTTCTTGATGTTGCTCTCTGGTTTGGGGTTGACTGATTTCCATCAGTGAGCATAATTCACTAGATCCATCTCCATTGTCTCCTTGGGATGTTGTTACAGTGGCTGGAGGAGGGATATCTTTTGATGATCCCTCATGGTGTCGACACAATGTTCCATAGGGTTCTTTGTCATCAGGTTGAACTGCCTCAGAGAACTGTCTTTGATGGTGTCCCGAATTATGCACAGCGGGTGCACTCTCCGAAACCTTTACGATATTTGTCACTTCTGATGGACATTTATTAATCAAGCCGTCAATCATGTCCTTATCCTCGAAAGACGTTTCTTCAGAATGGCTCTGCCATTTGGATGAATCCGAAGGTCCTTCCGTTTTTGACTTGTCGCGAATAGTTGTATCTACCATCATGGTGAGAGGTATAATATTAGAGGTGATCGCCCCCATGATCAGCATGGCGCCCCTCCAGCCATAGACATCCATCAGGTAGGCTGCAAGTAAAGGACTAACCAGCATCCCAAAGGCATAACCTGACTTGCTGATGCCGAAAAGGGTGTGGAAATGGTCATGGGCGTGTACGTCCAAACAGATCACCAGACACTGAGATAGAATATTTCCACCTAGACCTGTATTGGTCAAACAATTAAGATTGTTGTTTTGATTTTGTAGATGATCATATGGTGAAATAACATGATGAGATGGTCAACATAGCAAAGATTGTGGTAAGGATGAGAGAGTCTACTGTGATAATAAGGAGGAGGAGGATGATGGTATTGATGACGACGACGATGATGATGATGTGGATGAAGACTATAAACATAGTAATCATTATCATGATCATTTCTATCTCTATAGCAAGTATCGTAATAATCATAATTTCCATCAATGTCACTATCATAGTCATCACAACTGTCAACATAATTATCAACTTCATCATCAAAACGGTAATTCATTGTTATTACTGTCATCGCCATTATCTTCCTCGCTTTGACCTTTGTCATCATCATTATCATCACATCACCACCAACACCACCCATACTGTCATCGTCATCATGATCATCCCCTTCGGCATGAAAATGAGATCTGGGGCCTTTCGTGATCAATTTCAGTATTGTAACTAATGGTAACTTTGCCATCCAATGGTAAATACCAGGGTAACAGTGACCAACAGCCATTCAAATCAAGGATTCCATGCAAGTTACCATTGCAATGCAAAATGACCATAATATGGTAACCCAAATACAAGTACATTAGTAGCTTATAATTAGCCGTACTAACCTGCAAAGGATAGACAGACAGCCAGTTCAATGTTATTGGTCACTGTGGAACTTAGAAGAAGACCCAACGGTGCTAAAACAGATCCTGTGATGAGTAGAGGGCGTCTTAACCAAGCGTAGCTGTAAAGACTTGCCACTACCGGTCCTATGATATTCAACAGAAGAACAACAGTCAAAGTTTTAATTAACAGTGATTATTATATGCGCCTGCATGGCTAGAAAGCCGAGGTCATAGCAAAGGGCCCAAGGCTACGCAATTAAGGCTTTCATGCCTCTGATGCCAGGGACTTTTGATCTCCAAGACCAAAACCAAGGATTTTAGACTTTCGAGGCCAAAGACCAGACATCCATGACCAACAATGACTATTTAAAACAAAAACAAACTCCCGTACTTGCAGAAAATGGCCATTTAAGGACGTTCCACAGTTAAAGTGAAATCCATGTCATTTTCACCAAACTTTGCATATTGATACTTTAGAACCTTAATATTCGAAATATGCAAAAATTAATATAGATCCATGTGCTTGGTTTTTTGCCATAAAACTTCAAAGTTCACCCAAATTGATGTTCTTAACAATTGCGCATTCAAAAGAATTTGGCATTTTTAGACCGCCCAAGATTACTACAATGAGTTTAAACCTCTATTACTCAGTCAAAATACATGAAAAAGTAAATAATTGTATCGTTAGAATGGAGAATCTATTTATAGTGCTATTTGTTTGCAATTTTAAGTTTAACAGCACTGTCAGATCTTAAAAATGTCGTAAAAGATAACAAAATCCCAATCTAAAAAATGTAAAATTTCAGTAACAAACTACAAACGTACAATAAATGCTGCACTTTATTCAAAATCCATGTCATTTTCACCAAAATTTGCAGAGTTGTAGAGGAAGGTATACCTAAGAGGTACAAACATTAAAAAATATGGGTTCATGTGCTTGTTTTTAAACTATCAGCATTTTTATTAGAGCAAATGTGCTTTTGAAAACACCAAAAATGCGCCGAATGCTTAGTATCTATGTGAAGAAAAAATCAAAACCACTCTGCCATTTATTTAAACTCGGGGTAATATTCGTGATTCTTGGCAGCACTGCAGAGTAAAGTATTTTGAAATTGTAGAGAATATTTTTTTGAATGGTCCATGGAATAATTCAATTTTTTAGCTACATGAAATATCGCATCGGATCTGCAGTTAAATGCAGAAGATGATAAAAAATCAGCTCATACCCGCAGCTAATTAATCACCTGTTCATCCATTGTGACGTCAGCGCGCAGAGTATAAACCTTTGGTGTAAACCAACGAACGTAGAGGTCAGCAACACACAAGCGTGTTGCTATAAGGAAGGTCAACTCGATACGCGCATGCAGCTGAGCTGCGCGCGTATTTTATTGTTCATGCCAACGAAATCAAATGCCGATCCAATACAACAACAAATTAGTAGCGATCAAAAAACGAATATGAAAGAATATGACTACAACAATATCAAAGATAACTTAAAAAATATGTTGAGGAATATACATACATATAAAAACATACTTTGATATTTAAAACTTTACAAATATAAGTTTCAGGAAACTAAAATCATAACCAAATCGGTGATTGTTGTTATCAGCGATTTCACCAGACGGCTGTATTAGGTGATTTGCGTCGAGACGATTTTGTGACCACTCGCAAAGCATTTCGGGATTGAATATAACCACCTTATTTTCTCTGAGCTCTTCGCTGAACCCATCATCACAGTGCAGCTGCAGCGCAGCGCGCAGCCAATGCAATGCATCCGATGCATGGGTTGTTTTATCGCCGTCCATGCCAAGGTCTCGGACTCAGAGTTGAAATTTAGACCCGGATTTCGGGGATACAGCGCCTTTATTTCAGATTTATAGACTTAAAAGTCAAATGACATTTAAAATTTGAAATCTAACCTTGAACAATCATCGTTGATAAACATCAGCCCTGAAGCCATTACACTTCAAATCAGGCCAGGCAAATTAGACGTCATTGTCTAAGTTGCTAGATCTATGACGAGTCGCCTGAAGCCCCAGCGCATCATCAACGTCACTAGCTAGCTGCGCGACCGGCCCAGACTCGGCGCACCCAGGCCAGAAAAATGACCTCGATTATTACGGTGGTTGTCTATGCATTTATTAGTGGTGCAGCGAAATTCAGCAGAAGAAAATAAGAGATATGAGGTATCCTCGTCACAGGCTTAATATTCCAAAATGAGGAAAAATGTCAAAATCATGATTATTTAAGCTAAATATTTTCTTTAAAAATGTAAGTAATATTTTTAATATTTATACTCAGAATAACCGATCTAATAATTGTTCATTAAAAAATATTTGAAATTAACAAATGAAAAAAAATCAACTCGACAAATTTCCCAAAACCCCACCTTATTTTTTAAAGTGGTCACAAAATTCGAGCGGAGTTGACCTTCCTTAGAGCAACACGCTTGTGTGTTGCTGCCCTCTACGTTCGTTGGTGTAAACTATGCGTAGATCATAATGCGCACAAAGAAAACCCACATTGCAAAGCGCTACTCAGGGGAGCGTTTCATGAAAGGACTTGTCAGACGTTTTATCCGACAAGTCCCATTTTATCCGACAGTTGCCATAGTAACAGTGCTTCTTAGCCAATCAACATAAGGAAAGATGTCAGATCTGACAACTTGTCGGACAAAAATGTTGATGAAACACTCCCCAGGTCTACGTTGCGCATGGATGAAAAATAACACATTGAAGAGTCCTTCTGGAATTACCTTCTTACTTGAACACGAAAATTACAAAATTCATCGGAATAATCTGGCTAGAAAGGAGACAGTGCCGTGCAGAGTGTTCACATAGAACGTGGACATGTGTTTCACCCTCTTGAGATGCTCTGTTAAAATGTCATGATGTGAAGAAAATTACCCTGTTGTTCATAATTCTCCACACTGCAACCGCAAGGGTTGACATGGGACTTAGTTTTCTTTCAAGCAGGGAACTGTGGGCCTATTATTCTACCAAACTTTTAAAAAGAATGAATGGAAGCATCTTGACTTACCCGGTCCGAACGTGAACGCATTGAATAAGCCCAGCGAAATGCCAATGTCTGCAGATGATATCCCCAAGGTGTCTTTGAACTCTGAGAAGAAGACACCGACCGATGTAACAGTGCCGAGAACGAAACAGGTCTGTACGAACAAGACAATAACCACCCAACCAGTGGCCATGTTCATCGACTGAAGCAATGAGGAGGCCATCGTCACCTTTATTTTGCTTCCTTGTTGCAGAATCGGTTGTAGGTCCAGGTCCCGCGGTATTCTTGAAAATAGAGAAGATATGAATTAAAATTTGTGTTTAGAATCTTTATAGGGATGGGAAGTACACGATTAAATTGCAACATGTCGTTCACAAATTGCAACTACAGTCCTGGGGAGCGTTTCATCAATATTTTTATCCGACAAGTTGTCAGATCTGACATCTTTCCATGATTTTGATTGGCTGAGAGGAACTTTTCCTATGGTAACTGTCGGATAAAATGAGATTTGTCGGATAAAACGTCCGACAAGTCCTTTCATGAAACGCCCCCCAGGTAAAAGTTATGGAAAGGGTGGCATGCGGTGTGATCGAGGTCCCCTCTTTTCTCGAAATTCTTCATCAATGGGCGGGCCATATAATGATTCATGATTTTTTTTATTCATGATAGCCTCGTAAAGGATGAGGAAAAAAGAGAACGAGAATAAAGAGGGATACACATGATATAATTGTCTGCAGAGTAATAATATGACGATTCGTGTTTATGATGCTTTAAGATATATTGCTGCAAAATGCCGTTACTGATTCAAGTAAAAGGGATCTGATAAGTGCTTATGTATAAATTGGTGATACGTTAGGACGATTGGATACTATTTCCTATAGTATGGTGGAATTGTCTTTAATGATGTATACTTATGGTTGTGTAATGAACGTTTATAGGTTATGGGATTAAAGTCCGTACATTTCGTAGATATAGCTTAAAGAATGATCGTATGTACAAAGATTATTCATAATTTTGATGTTATAACTTCTCGGTAAATCATTTTATCGTTAACTAGAAAGTCCTATATCCATGGTAACTCGTGCTTTGTATCGTAGCAGTGCCGTACCTACGATTTTCCAGAAGGGGGGGGGGCAAATTTGTTGGAGGATATTTCGCCCGCCAAAATATTTGACAAGCAAAGAACAAAAAAATCTTCAAGTTCAAAAGAGCGGCCACTTCTGGCTCATGGCTCGTCAGGGATCAGTTATTACTTGTCGGGAGTTGGGGGCAGGGGTACGTCCTTTGCATGACTCGTCCCCCCCCCCCCCCCATAGGTACGCTAATGTATCGTAGTGAATAAAGTAAAAGGAAGATCGGAGGTGATACATTTTCGTAAGACTCCTGCCTTATTTCTTGTTTATGTGTTCGTATGACAGACGTGGTTGTGCTCGGTAATGATAAAAATGATGCTGATGATTGAAATAACGGTGATAATGTTGACGATGATAATGTTTGAAATAATTGTGAGATGTTGATATGATACTGCTGTGAAAGATAATAAGCCCGTTCGTAGTTCCACTCTGCGCATGATCTGAAGATTCTGCGCATGATCAGAGGAAGTTCATTTGTACTTAAGTGACACGGTGGTTTGAAATTTAATGAGATAAGCACCAACTACATGTCTCGATTATTCATATATTCTTTTTAATTGTGTTTTTCATTTACATCTCTAAAAATACAACAATGCGTTCACAAACGACTGGTATTTCACGGTTGCCAAGTACATTGTACAACATGCTATATAATTATGCATTCAAAGTAGAAATGCAATTGATACCGTCATAGATTGTTAATTGATGTGATATTCTAGTCACCTGGTCCATTCAATTTCTTCATCCCGCTATGTAAGGCATGCATACGCAATATCTTGCTTTGAAATCTGCCTATCTTAATGAAAAAAATGAAAGGTCATTTGACCAAAATTGTTCATGAAGTAACTACGAACTGGTCTATAGCGCTGATTTTGATGATGCTAATGTTTGAAATAGGGCCTACGTATGAAGGGTATATTCATTAGCTAGGTTAGGGTAAAATCCATTTATTTAGGGTCAGGGTAAAGTCTATTTCATTAGGGTCAGGGTAAAGTCAATTTCGATGTGAATGTGTGTGTTTGAAATATGTAAAGGGTAAAGTCCATTTCATTAGGGTAAGTCCAGACAGTCAAACTAATTATAAAAAAAAAACATCCATTCGCTCGTGTACAAAAAATACCCTACTACTTTTTTCTAAGTCCGCTATAACTTTCTCCTAATAAAAGATATCCCATTCACTCTTGTACAAAAAATATCCATCAGAATTGTTTGAAGTCCACAATGCCTTTCTCGTAATAAACTCTGCCTCATTCACTCGTGTACTAATTCAAAACGTGTGTACTACTTATGGGATGCCCATGTTGAGTCGAACACAATGAAATAAAGACAAACTTGTGAGTTCTTGAATGACGACAACAATTAAAATTGTATCTATAATACCAAGAGGTCTGGCATTTTGATTTATTCAAAATATGAAATGATGCGATAAAACACAATAAAATATTGGGTTGTATTATGGTACTGACAATACAATATGCATGATTGGTCTTGGTTATATACATGCTATATACGGGTCGCTAATACCACGAGTACAGTGCATTTCTTACTAAATGCCTTTAGCTCACAGATTAAGTACTAGCTCACCCATAAAATTCAACGGTTGAATTCGTATTATTTGTACAATCAATGTTTACGCCACTAGCGTACCTACGGGGGGGGGGGACAGATGGGGCAGACCACCCCCCCCCCTCTATATTCAGTTGGGTTTAACGGTTTAAAGTTTAATGGTGAACCCGAGCACAAATCACAAATAGGCCTAATCACTCCTTTGTGGTGAGTGTTGAATGTAGATAACAACAATACAATGTTCGGCGAGCTCAGAGAAACAAATTATATGAAATGTAATATTTCGTCACCTTACTTAATAAAACTAAAACATGACAGAACTTGAACATTCAAAATATATACTTTTTTCTGGTGGGTTGACCAAGGAGATATCACTCCTTGGGTTGACAAACCTTTGAGTACCACTGTACATGTAATAAATATACATGTATATAAGCGTACCACAGACACATTTTCGTGCCAATATTGCACTTGTTATACAATCGCAATAATTCATTTTTCTTATGCAGGCTTACGAGTGGATCAAAATTAGGTTAATTTCCCGACGAGGGGCACTCGGCGGATTTTGAACGGGAAGGGGTATGCGCGGTCCCAAAGTCTGAAACCACACCCTTGCGGAACTGGACTTGCTTTGAAATGAGGAGCTTAAGAACAATATAGCCCTCTGCAAACGGGGGTGATTGGGGACTGGAATTTAACATGAAGAGAACTTCAAGAACTGACTCAATTTGATGGGGGCGGGGAGAATGGTTTCGTCAATGAAAAAGGGTGAAAACGATCTCCCTGGTAGTTGCTTGCGAGCCGTGGAAAGGGGTCCTTTAAGCTGTGGCCACATCCCGTCGTACTTGCACGTGCGCGCAGTCTACGTGCGAAAACGTGGGCAAAAATCGGGAAACTCGTACGTCACGCACGTGGTGAGTACCGACTCGGTACGGATTTGGCAGTGCGCAGACACGACGCAGAACTTTTAGTGCAGGAGGAACTTTCGCTGCGTGCAGGCTACGTTCGAGCTACGGATTTGCCCCACGTGCGCGCACGCACGCCCTCGGTACTGCAAAAGTACGCACAACGCACCGAATCCGTGAGACTTTTTAGATATTCGCCGCGGCCACTTCCTGTACCGAAGGTGCACTTAGCAAGTGCGCGTTGCCGCACGGATAATTGCGTGACCCGTGCTACTCGGCACTTTCCCAATGTAATTATTCAAATGAACGTGAAGAACTCACGTGCTCGTGCGGAGTAAGCATGTGATCAGCACTTACAACGCACGTCGTGCTCAAATATAAACAAGAAAACACAAAGTCATATTCTATTACCATGTTCCACATAATGACCTTATTCTTATTTATTCACACACTATATAATACATTAATTTCATGAACTATGTCTAAAGTTCATTATCATGAGTGCTTGAAGAGTTGTAGAATGTAAACAAATGCAATCGAATCGTGTATCATGAGTTCAAACAAAGACAGTGTATTAGTCCGCCAAATAAAACAAAAAAAGAATTAAAAAAAATGATTTTTCATAGATTTCTATGAAATGAGATAATGCTTATTACGAGTTCCTGCGTTCACACAACGAGATCCTGCCATTGATATATAGTCAATATCATACTGACTATATATCAATGGTGTAGATACTTTCAATGTTTCAGGAGTCACCGCGCCTTGGAACCTGGACTGAAACTCGCCATCACTCTTCGCTTTTTGGCAACGGGAAGCAAGTCCATTGCGTATGACTTCCGGGTGGCACACAATCACACGTAGACAATTCCTTCTTTTTTCTAAAAGGAAAGGCAATCCCCCTCCCCATAATGGAGAATATAAGTTTTAATTGGCATTATAATTGGAGTTAGTTTTGCCCAAACCTTTCTAATAGTACATGGACCTTTTCTATTCAAGAAGGATTGCTTCAAAACTGTCAATATTCTTTATTACAAAATTGAGGAGTTAGAAGTAGCGAATGAAATAATTGTTTATAACACGTCAAGTAATATTTGCCGTCCAAGTTATCGATGTTAATAAAGGTGCCACGTCTTGCTCATGCCCTGTCACTTGAAGCTGCTCTGCCAGTATCAAAAGTATTTGGAGTCTCTGTGGTAGAAGAGGCGGCATTTTGAAGGACGTCAGAAGATCAATCTCTATAAATATACCCCACCACATGGGGGGGGGGGGGGCTTACGTTCATCGCAAGTGCATGCAGTTGCAACCTGCGCGTAAGTAAGAACGGCGTACGTGAGCAGCACGTGTAAGTACGGCCTCCATTCCAAAATGTGTCGAACGCACGGAGATCGTACGTTGTAAGCAGGTACAACCTTGGGTACAACTCACTCCACACGTGCGCGACGTACATTGCACGCAATCGCTCACTGCAAGGCGTGACACGCGGGCAGCGCACGCACTACGTACTTACACCTTGCGTAGTCGTACGAGTGACGTGCGTCGACGCACTTGCTCCCTGCGTTCGCGACTTTTCCCTACGTTTTCAGAAAAACGCAGCGACCGTAGCCTCTCCCAAAAAACGTACGGCCAAAAAAACCGTACGGCGGCTTGTGACCAGGGCTTAAGGGCCGCACATACCCGTTCTGCGGTTATTACGTGAGTGCCCACCACCGGCCCATTAATTCCTGGCCAAACTGAATGAGATTTACCTGCAACCAAAATGTTCCGGGGCGGGGTTCGATCCTATAAAAGATGGCTCAATCTGCGGGTTACAATAATGCAATCGAAAAGTATTAATGATATTCCAGCCGACTTGATCGAGGAGCTTCAAACACAATTGACTCGATTCCCAGACATCAACCTTGCAGGGAGTAGAGTCCAGCTTCATGTGACCCTACAATAATGTTAATGGCTGCTTTATAGTCTTTCCATTTTCTTGTAGGTCCATATATTGTCCTCCAAACGACGTCCGAAACTGGTCAGAGAGGTATTAAAAGTTGGCCGTGGACGCTTTTAAAACGCATCAATTCACGATGATTGGCTATACGCTCTCTGTTTATTGTAGGTCTATACATATTTATCGTCAGTGCTTTGTAAGTATTGACAGTCATAGTATTTATATTTGATAGCACAATGAGTAGATCTTTGATCTTTCGATTTAGTAGGTCACATAACAGTGTTAACGATTCCACTTTACTATTGCGAAATGGGGAAGGTTTGCTGACGCCTTTTTTTTTGGGGGGGGGGGGCATGTCATTTTTTTATCGAGACAAAATGCCAAATAGTTTTGACTGATGACCCTTTTTTTGTTTGCTTGTCTAAATTCAAAACCACATTCGAACCCCTTCCTTGATATCCCTGGCTATGGAGTTGACTAAATAGCTAGGTTATCAAAGTTCCAATTGACTCGGGTGATGAGAGGAACCTATTGCAATCGGTTGTACACTTTTGCAGTTCGTTTTTGTTGTCTATGGATGTTTTCTTTTCTGTCATAAATGAAAAGCATGATCAAACAAGCCATTCGCAAAAGAAAAATAACTTGAACGCACTCAACGTACGTGACAGTGAACAACCGTGAATATACATGCAAGCCCTTCATACGTGTCATAATAAATAAGCTTTGCTAGCACGAAGGGGCCCAGGACAGGCAGCACAAATTTGGCTATTAAATTAATCCAGATATCATCAATTATTAGGCAGCATAAATTTGATTACCAGTATTAGTGGTGTAATGAGCCGAATATTTTGAGCGGGCCAGATATGGCCTAAAGGGAAAAATTGAGTATCTGAAAATAAAAACGGCCCAAGTCCAAATTTTGGCGAAATTGAGTTAAATATGGAAAATTGTTCTTTATAAAATGACTCATCTTGTGTATAAATGATAAATCTAAAATCATCTCAGAAATGCCTTAAATAAAGGAGGAAAATCTGGTATGAATGTAAGAAAAGCCCAAGTCCTGGGAGCCGTTTCATAAAGCTGTTCATAAGTTAAGAGCGACTTTAAGAACGACTGGTGAACCTTTCTTACGCGCTAAACCATCGCCAAGAACATTTTGGTGCACACCATTTACCACAAGAAAGGATCACCAGTCGTTCTTAAAGTCGCTCTTAACTTACGAACAGCTTATGAAACACCCACCAGGACTTGGGCTTTTCTTACATTCATTTCATAGCGCCCTCTCTTATTACATCTACTACTTATTACAGAAGTCGAACAGTCTAATATGTATATGAATGTAAGAATGACCCAAGTCCATATGAATCTATAAACGACCCAAGTCCACCAGACAAAGGGCCCCGCCCACAATTAACATGAATATTAACATGATTAATGTTCATAAAAAATGTACACTTAAATTTGTTTTAGATGTTCTCTGATAGCTTATGGCTAAATATACTTTAATTGCCCAAATTTAAAAAATAACAATTTTTCTCTCGAAATGGCCTCCTATGGACGTGGGCCTTTTTTGTATTCATATACTCAATTTATAGAAGAAAAAAAAGTAGCGAAGGCGAAGTAAGCGAGCAAAAATTTCGACCTTTCATTACAAAATTTAATTTTTTTGACATAACATACAGAAAACGATATCATATTTTACTTTCCTCTCTTTCCTTTTGTTTCCTCAGTTTTCTCTTTTTTTGTCATGAAAAATGGGGGAGGGGCAAGCGTCACCAACCATCCCCCCCCCCCTCCCCTATCTGTACTGCACTGATCAGTATCCTTTTAGCCAAACGATCACCCAACGTAGGCTAAATAAAATGTTGCAGAACCCTCGAGAATTGAAATCAACTTATAAAAATTAATATTCTCCCCATCCCTCTTAAGAATTCAACTGAATTTTCGAATTCATAACGTTTGCGATGAAGTAATTTGCTTTTCTTCTTCTCCTTTATTTTTGTTTGAAATAAATTCTGAATTTATGTGCTTATTCATTTTGCTTTCAATCATTGATTTCAATGTTTTCTTTCATGAAACAATTTACATTCGATCATGATTGGTCTGTCCCGAAATGATAGATCAAATTTGATAATTGTAATTCAACATATGATTTCGGAGAGGAAAAAATCAATCAATCGACATGATCTCACAATGTAAATTTGCAATCAATAATTGCTTGTAAGACTTTATAAGTACGTTATTAAAAGATTCCCCCAAACACCTTGCAGTGTTCTTAACAAACAAAAATGACAAAATGCAGGGCCCTATGAACGATTTTTGAAGAGGGATGCTGGTTTTGAAAAAAAACCGGTAATCAAAAATAAACCTTTCGCTTATAGTTTTAGCATACCAATCTGATTTCCAGGAGGTGCTGCCTATGAGAGTGAATAAAACACGTAGCACCTCCAGACAAATCTTAGGGGTGCTTCATCAACCCCCACCCCTAATTAAACACCCCTGTTTCCCTGGCCCATGAAAAAAAAATGGTATAATGGCATACCAAATGCTAAATAATAAGTAGACAAACTGGTTGTAGACAAAATGTAGGATTAGACCAAAACAAGTTAGACCAAGCGGGTATAGATCAAATGGCACTTTACCTAAAAACGTAAACGAGACATCGAGACGAATGGGATGAGTATTTAGAGACTAAACAGGATATCATTACCTCAGCGAACCTTCGACAAAGTTTACCTCCATAATAAACTCTATGAGAAAGTAAACAAACGTACATAAAAATTATCATAAACACTAAACTGAGAACGACAAGGTCAATTTCTCACCGTGTACATATCACTCTTGATCAGCATGTGAAGAGCTTAACTCCAAAAGGGGATTAATCCACTTTTGACCAAACTCGACCAAATGCAAATATTTGTATGTTAGACGTTGGAATAAAATGCACCATATCGCGTTTGAAAATATTTGGGGGAAGGTTGGCAAGAAATGATTACAAATTTGAGTTTTATTTATAAAAAGGAGGCAAATCAAAAACAGCTTTATTCCAAAGCGAGCTTTAAGTTAATTTTACCACTTACTTACAATTACCACATACCTACACGTACCTACAATGAAACAATTTGCATTCGATCATGATTGGTCTGTCCTGAAACGATAGATCAAATTTCATTATTGTAATTCAACGTATGATTTCGGAGAAATTCAATTCAGATTTTAAGTTCTAGTCATGTTGTCGATACAACCACAGCCGGCTCGCCCCCCCCCCCCTTGAGAGGCACAATTAAAATTTGTATTGTAAAAATGCCGTTAAAACACAACTGTGCCCCCCCCCCCCCCCCTGAAAGTGAGGACTTTTTTTCTTGTTTCTTTTTTTTTACTTGTCTATTTTTTTTGTTGACGAAATGTACTTAATTTTTGGTTAAATTTTTTTTTGGCTTGTCAAATTTTTCCTCGGGAAAATGTGCCCCCCACCCCCTTTGGGGGCAAAATCCTGGATACAACTTCACGTCATCAGTGCAAAGTTTGAGATAAACGATAGATTTGCGCTATTATTATGAGGAAGTCAGGGCAGATGATAAAACATTACATCCAAAATATTAAAATTTGTTTCTCTTGGCTCGCCGAGCATTGTATAGTTGTCAAGATATTCAGCATGAAGAAGTGTATTTTGTGGTGAGGTCAAATAATATGAGCACAACTGTACATGTTTATAGACACTCGAAGAAAAAATATATATTTTAGGCTGGTTAAAACATAAACCTACTAACTGCTGGTTAAATGAAATGTCAAACGAATGGAGAGTTATTTTATTAACCAACAACCGGTTAGAGTGTATACCCCCCCCCCCCCCCCGACAGAAGGGCGTTTTATCTTTCAGGTGCACCATGGGAACACTGCATGGGGTGTATTTTATTTCATTCGTTCGTTTTTATGTTCCAGTTAGGCACTATTGTTTCATTAAAAAAAAAATCAAACATTCATATTGATTGATTTCTATACTAAATAAGTCGAAAGGGGGCGTTTGAAATACTGTATCCAAGCAGCTTCCACGGAGTGGCATTAACGCATTCTTGGTTGTATACGGTACAGACCAAACAAACTCAATCTTCGATTTTCGATCATTTTTAAACGCCCTCTACCATGTCTACGTTGATATTCGCATGATCTCATACCTATAAACTGGAACTAGAGGAGTCTATAACTTATTATGGAAAGTTAAGTATAGATATGAATTTACCGATATTATGATCATGATATTAAATCCGAATTAAATCTTAGTCATTTTCACACCGAAACTTGGACATCGATGCAAACTAGTTGTTATTTTTCATTATTCATTCATTATATCATCGTTATTCTTTTATTCATTCATTAAATTCTTTATGAATTTATTTTCCTAATTAAATAAATTCAATTAATTCATAGATTCACCCATCCATCTATTTTATTCATTCATAATTCATTGTCAATTTGTTCACCCAGTCTCAAAGAGTTGCGTCTTGAAAGCACCCTCTCTTTTTGTTGCGATTAACAACAAATGAAAAGTCGGTGCACAGCTTTGTAGTTAGTCCTTAGTTTTACTCAATCTTTTTTCTGATTTTTTTTCTGACTTATGATTTTCATTACAGATTGAGAATGCAATTTTAAACACATAGGAGTAATGCCGAAAATTTGATTACAAATTGTAATTTCCTCCTATTAAAGCCTCTTTATTTACTATCTATTGTCCACGGCGGACTATTTTGCATATTAATGAGTCAGAAAGAAGAGGATCGAGGGTATTTGAATTCCAGGTCATCGTGACTTAGCCGTGAACCAGAATAGCCTGGTGGTTAAGTCGCTGCCCGGAAAGCAGTAGATGGCTGGTTCGAATCCCATTGGTTCCAATTTTTTCTGACTTATGATTTTCATTACAGATCGAGCATGCGATCTTAAACACATATAGGAGTAGTGCCGAAAATTTGTTTACATATTGTGATTTCCTCCTATTAAAGCCTCTTTATTTGCTCCCAGACGAACGTTTGTCCTGAAGTCGTGATACCTAATATCAATGCATGATTCGTGTCACGATGTAAACCGTGGTCTAAATCGTAGAGTAATCGTAGCGATCGTATCAGATCGTATCAGATCGTATCTGATCGTATTAGATCTTGAGGTCAGTCGTGGCAACCGTATTGATTGTAGAAAAAAAAGTAGGACTGCTCCAAAAATTTCGCGATCAGCAACGAAAGTACAATCATAACGGATCGCACGAAAGCGGGAACAAGGTATAAAGGATATGACAAAGATGTGATTTATCTTATGAAATAAATTGCAAATTCGACCTTTTTTATGATAGATACATTACAAATGTTCACATTATTTTTATATGGTGCCGTTTAAAAAAGAATATCTGTGTTGTTGTTTTCCTTGTTGTTGTTTTTGTTGATAAAACCAATTCTCAAGCACAGAATGATCGAAGAATTATAACCTTTATCTGTACGTAGCTTCGTGATATTCAATCACTAAATTTGTAACATAAGTGCTCAAATCTTTTGGGGTTTGTTTTCTTTTAGAATAACGGTTCAAAAACCAAAAGTTTTGATGGCCACTACATTAAAGGGGGCTTTCACGATTGCTATTGCAATCGTTTGCGTTCATTAGATCACAATATTATTGTTGCGCACAATCGAAACGGTTGTAAGCAGTCATACCACGGTTACCACCAGTGTAAAAGGGGCTTTGAATGAGACATGATAGTAACCAACTATTAGTATATTGGCAAGCTTCAGATGGGCTTTAAATATCTGTACGTTTCTGTGCAGTGTGCGAATGAAAGGTTGCCCCCTGCTTTTTAATGATGTGTTCTCGGGGATGCACGGTCGATTACACCTATATTTTCAGAGTGAAGGGGGAAAATAATCCTAGTTTTCCCTAACATACTCTAATGAGCACAAAAAGAACACATCCATGCGCAAACCAAACCATCACGACATCTTATTAATTTGGTTCTTCTTGATGTATTCACTGATTTCAAATCCCCAATCTCCCATAACAGATTCCAAGGTCTCTTGTTAACCATTCCTTCGTGACGTGTTGCCAGTCTCTTGATTTATCCTGATGCCTTAAAAGTGTCGGACTGGTACTTAGATTGTCATGATAGGTTTTTAATAGTGCTTCCCACTTCGCCCGCTTTCAGCCTCCAAGAATAGGCTCGGATGACTGGAAGGAAACACGAACGGACGATTTAAAGAGCCATACACTTCATGGATGTAATTTCTGAAGGTTTCCATCATCAGGACCAACATGCAAACGAAATAATACATGGTGTACCATGAAACCACTACATGTACTTGGTGAAATGCATGGTGAGATATTTGATCTAATCATGTCGACATAATAGCCTTGTCACGGCATGTCGACATGTTTTGACACATAGAACTTTAACTTGTCAACATAGCGAGATACGTTATCTTGCCGAGTCGACTAATAAGTACGCCGCCGTCATGGTGGGTAACGTATCTACTATATCTCGTCCTGTCGACAAAAATCGATTTATAAGTCGACTTGGCAAGATACATATCTAGGACTAAACATGATAAGTCGACTAATGCTGTAGTTACATTTACCGTACGGTGTCCGCACTGTGAGTCGAAAACAGCTTTTTACGGATTTTCATACGAACCACATACAGGAAGCTGGTACAAAAATGATAAAAAACGGCCGTTTTCGACTCACCGTACGGCCATCTTAGGCCCGATGTGATTGCGCCATTAGCAGGATAATGTATATCGCCATGATTGTCGACACAGTAACGCAATCCAGTCGACATTGTATGATTTTATATCTTGCCATCTAATCAATTAGGTATGTTGCTTTAAATTACCTGTAGAAATGTTGTGTAAATAACCGACTAAAACTTCATGTTCCTATTGTAGTAACTACCTGTGTTGACCAAGAAGGATTATGATTTAACGGGCCGTTTGTTAGCTACAATAGTTCGTGTTGAAATCACGTTTGTCACTCGGTCGGATGTTGGTGTGATGTTTATTTTAGAACATGTACGTAAATGGTGAGAAGAATGCATCTAGTTTGAGGCTGCAAAGTATAGAGTAATCCTGTTCATTGTTCACTGGCGGACCCAGGTTTCGTGGAGGTGGGGGGCAGAAAATATTGTACCAATTACTATTTTTTTTTAAATCGCCAAGCCCTCCTTTTTTTTCTTTTGCATGAACTGCCCAAACTCTCGCAAAAATGATACAAGCAGCCCCCCTAAAAATAAATAATAGGGATGTATGAGCCCCTTTTCGTCTCCATATAGGCATAGAATGATATCAGCGGATTTCCCAAGGGGCGGCCCAGGGGCGGCACATCCGCAATATCCACCATACATGTGCAACAATAATGGTAAAATATGTCTTTATCTTGTGCACTGGGCTCATTTGTCATCTGGGGCCAGACGACCCTGTCATAGCTGATTCAGGGGGGGGGGCATTCCGTCGGGAACGCCGCCCATTTTAGATACACCAAGAGTTACGTAATTGATGCACAATACTCAGTAACGTAATGACGAAAGCATTTTCACATGTTAGAGGGGGCCAGATATGGCGAATTGAACAAAATTCCTTTACAAAAAATATGCCATAAAGGGAAGTGGGCGAGCAAAAAAAATGTGAGCCTTTGATACAAAAATCAAATCTTGTGATAGATTTTTGAAGTAATATTCATTACAATATTTACATTATATAAACCACGTTTCACAATTTTCTTTTCCTTCCCCCTTTTCTCGTATTCAATGGACGTAAAAAGTTAGGGGCCAATTGCCCCAAGCCCCCTACCTCCATACCAGTGGGTCTACCAATAAAGCTTGAATGTTTGCTTTACATGTAATTTTGTCTTTAGCAACAAATCAAATTATGGTGTTCTCTTGGAAGTATATACGGTATCTCGGTTTTAAGTGGAAAATACAAAATGTCAAATAGTGCTCACTGCTGAGCTTTAATGCAAATTCCATGAATAATTATTAGTTTAATGTTTGATGAGAAAGCATCCCCACCTGAATCACATCAACCATGTCAACGCAAATCTAGAGCTCGTCTTCATGATTTGTATGAAGGAAAAGAAAAGAGAAACGGGCTGTATTTGATATTTGTAATTGGTTTTCGCACTTCAACGTTATGAAACCCCTGGGGCCTGCTATTTTGTCAACAATCTTACGGTGTATAGGCTTTCTCCCCATTCTCTTCTAAATCTTTTCCCTTCCTTTATATTGTAGTCTTTCCAAGACATTGCAAGTTAAACTAACGAACCAATAGCTTTAGGCGATCATTATATCCGATGAAAATGGCGTTCTAAACCTGCACTAGGTAGCCAGAGAGGGGGTTAACGACGGCAATTTTGTTAAGGAAATGGCGGTTTGAATGGAGACGCCTCTAGTTCCCTTCTTCGAGGAACTTCTAATTGCTTTGTGATAATTCTATCACGTGGTTTGGTGACAGGACTGGAGGAGGGGGAGACGACCGAAGTATGACGTAATTTGGTTCCTCAAAATTGAAAAATGTAGGGTATTACAAAAAATATACCGGATCGAATCATACCTCTTCCCTTGATCATACACATCTTTCTTCTTTCTTAATATCTTTACCCCCTTTTACTAACTTGAAAAAATCATAACCTATCCCCCCTTACGCCTCCCCCTGATGGACGGCAGAAACTTTTATCATCGTGGTCATATCTTCATCCCACTACACAATGCTCATTCCTAATTATAGGCCTAATACCTTCCTATATATTCATCTGCGGCGATGGGGGGGGGGGGGCTGATCGTGTTTATGGGACAGGTGGTATCGCCCCCCCCCCTCCCCCCACCCAGAGGGACAAAAAATCTTACGAAATCGCTGCATATGAATGCTATTATGACTTTAAAAAAAATGACCTCTGCTTACCGATAGCTTGTGGTTTTATACTTGGGAGGGGTCGTATACAGAATCTCCCCCAAATTTTCATAATATTGAGTTTTTTAAGAGGCCATGCTCTATAAAATGCATTTTTCAAAATGATACTATTTCGAGAAATTTCGATGTACCAATGCAGTCACCATATATATAAATAAGCCATGCAACTTGTAGAGCTCTGTTCACAACAATGTAATCACCATGCACTTGGAGTGCTTCGTGAATTTTCAATCTCTTCTTGTCGTTGTGACTACTGACAAAGTGTGTATTTATTTTGTCTTGAAATCTGACATATTGCTTCCAAAAGCCCTTCAGAATGTTCAGGTACCGAGGATGTATATCCCATCATTAACGGATGAGTCTGTGATACAAAACAAGGCAAGGATCATCCAGAAACCTTATACTGAGCATTACTACAAAAGGGGGTATTAAATCACGCAATCGTGGCAGTACCACGACTAAAGATCTTCATGACTTTACTCATGCAGTACTCAAGTGAAGTGCCCTTTTTCCTTCTCGTTGCAGCTTTGTATTTAATGTCATCATCTAAGGTGATTTGCATCTTCATGGCTATTGCCTACACTGTTAAAAACGACATTAAAAAAAATAAGTATGTGGGTTAAACATGTCACTTTAACATTATTTAAAGTTTTAATCAAGTTGTTTTAACAGTTTAACAATTGAAAAATAAAGATAATTGTTTGATAGTTTAGATAACATATTTTTGGAGTAAGGGGCTTAAACTTTCAAACAACGATTTTACAGTGTAGGCCTCCTATGACTTGAAAGAGGAGGGGGAGGGTGAAACTGAAGAAAATAGTAAGTAGGGGCGACGCTGAAGGGGGCAGGGGAGTCTGTGAGAAAATGGAGAAATGAGACTGAAAGGCATGTAAAGGTTTTGTGGCTCAGTGGATAAGTCTTAGGACTTTGTACCACAAGATCCGGGGTTCAAATCCCATCGCAGCACTAGCGTCCTTTGGCAAGGCGTTAATCTAGATTTGTAAATTGATATCCGGTTCCGTGAATGCTCGAGCGCCCGATAAAGCCGTGCTAAAGCCAGGGTAATAGTAGGCCCTATGAAGCGCCTAGCGCTGTACATGTATGTTGCATTATGAAAAGGGAGAGTTTCATCGTTTCAGTTCTCTAGTACCCTTTATCATTTAATTGCGAACAATGGCAGCATTTTGAGGTCGTCGTCCCCGCGTCCCATCGTACTTCACTTACACCCCTCCCCCCCGATTTCGTATATTGTCATTATTTCGTTTGGTCTTTTTCACTGCAAATACCGGTAAACCTAAGTAGGTTTGGGTCTAATTTTATGATACCAGGGTTATCCTTCTTCAGGCCGAACACATTTAGTCTAAAATTAATTGGGTCTAACTGGTTATATGTGAAACAACAAAGCTAGGTCATCTCGCCAATTGAACTACTGCAATGTTTGAATTTGTATGATTATACAGTAAAAAAGACACTCAATCTCAGTCGAGCGCATGATATGTTTTATACATTAATAATATTACGCTGGTTAAAGGGGATGTTCAACCTGAAGAAAAAGTAATAAACAATATTGGTGCAGGTTTGAGGAAAATCCGTTAAAGATAAAGAAAGTTATAAGAACTTTAAGTTTTGGATTTGTAACGTCATAAACAAGCAGCTGCCAAAAAACATTTGTCTATTGATATACAAAAAGCACAGTAAAAGCCATTTTTAATTTTCTGAGAAAATGAATTTTCATTGATTTTTTTTACCATTCGGTATGTAGGATACTGCTCGCATATGACTTCATCCACAAATCCAAAACTTAAAATTCTAATAACTTTCTTAATCTTTAACGGATTTTCCTAAAACCTTCGCCAATGTTTTTATTTTTTTCTGCTATTTTTACAACAAACTTTTCTTCAGGTTAAACTTCCCCTTTAAATCTTTTTAAAAACATGATGATAAGTTCCACGAATGACTTTAAGTATTCCAAAGTACGACAGGCTTTATTTTGAGATTATATTATCGTTTATGATTTTATATCTATGTTTTGGAGCCACACGCATGTACTAAAAAAACTGTATTGACGAAGACAGCGAATATAAAGTCAATTAAAAATCATTAAATCTCAGTTTTATGATTACAATCATTTTAATGTTTATTTCATTTTTCTTTTGTAATATTTTGTTGATGTCCCTTTGATATTTTCCACAGATATTGGTAATGTTGGGTAAATTTTTCGTATATCTTGTTATGTTTGCCCATGAAAACAAAGTATAGGAATATATGTATCAAATTGTTGTACCGTAAATTCAGTCAGTGTTTGAGTGCTAATTTTCATCCGAAAGATGCCATAAATATTGTAATCATGGTAATCAATGTCATATAGTGTAGTAGGTTTCACAGTGCATCAATAATCAATGTCCTTTAAAAAAACTGAAAAGGGTGTTTTAATAAAAACAAAAAAAAAGTTAGCTTGCCTTCTAAGCTGTAGTTGCACATCCATGCTCTAGACTGTACCAAAATTATTGGAAGCCAACAATGTCAAAAGTTTTTCTTGTCAAATTACTAAGACCCTTTTCATGTTTTATTGGTAAAGAACTGTTGTTTATGTAATTCTACCAGATTTATTTTATCACAAATTTGGATGTGAAATTAGGTGCTGATAATTTAATTTATTCCTTTCAGCTTGTAGGACACATTTGGCTCCCCATAATAATCATAAATTTGAACCACAGTTTAAGCTTGACCTGGGTACAGAATACGGACTAAAAACATACACACTACTAACGTATTTCTAGCTAGGAATGTAGAAGAATTAACTTTGACGAAAATCCGTTAAAGATAAAGAAAGTTATAAGAGTTTTAAGTTTTGGATTTGTAACGTCATAAACAAGCAGCTGCCAAAAAACATTTGTCTATTGATATACAAAAAGCACAGTAAAAGCCATTTTTAATTTTCTGAGAAAATGAATTTTCATTGATTTTTTTTACCATTCGGTATGTAGGAATACTGCTCGCATATGACTTCATCCAATCCAAAACTTAAAATTCTAATAACTTTCTTAATCTTTAACAGATTTTTCTCAAACCTTCGCCAATTTTTTGTTATTTTTTTTGCTATTTTTACAACAACTTTTGTTCAGGTTAAACTTCCCCTTAAATTTTTTTGAAAACATGATGATAAGTTCCACGAATGACTTTAAGTATTCCGAAGTACGACAGGCCTCATGTTGACATTTGTTATCGTGTATGATTTAATATGTCTATGTTTTGGAGCCACACGAATGTACTAAAAAAAACTGTATTGACGAAGACAGCAAATATAAAGTCAATTAATAATTATTAAATCTCAGTTTTATGATTACAATCATTTTTAATGTTTATTTCATTTTTCTTTTGTAATATTTTGTCGATATCCTATTGATGTTTTCCTCAGATATTGTTAATGTTGGGTAATTTTTGTTTATATCTTGTTATGTTTGCCCATGAAAATATAGGAATATATGCCTTCAACTGTTGTACCGTAAATTCAGTCAGTGTTTGAGTACTAATTTTCATCTGAGAGGTGACATAATTATTATAATCAATTTCCTACCCAAAAAATGAAAAGGGTGTTTTAATAAAAAAAAAAAAAAAGTTAGCTTGCCTTCTAAGCTGTAGTTGCACATCCATGCTCTAGACTGTACCAAAATTATTGGAAGCCAACAATGTCAAAAGTTTTTCTTGTCAAATTACTAAGACCCTTTTCATGTGTTAATGGTAAAGAACTGTTGTTTATGTAATTCTACCAGATTTATTTTATCACAAATTTGGATGTGAAATTAGGTGCTGATAATTTAATTTATTCCTTTCAGCTTGTAGGACACATTTGGCTCCCCATAATAATCATAAATTTGAACCACAGTTTAAGCTTGACCTGGGTACAGAATACGGACTAAAAACATACACACTACTAACGTATTTCTAGCTAGGAATGTAGAAGAATTAACTTTGACGAAAATCCGTTAAAGATAAAGAAAGTTATAAGAGTTTTAAGTTTTGGATTTGTAACGTCATAAACAAGCAGCTGCCAAAAAACATTTGTCTATTGATATACAAAAAGCACAGTAAAAGCCATTTTTAATTTTCTGAGAAAATGAATTTTCATTGATTTTTTTTACCATTCGGTATGTAGGAATACTGCTCGCATATGACTTCATCCAATCCAAAACTTAAAATTCTAATAACTTTCTTAATCTTTAACAGATTTTTCTCAAACCTTCGCCAATTTTTTGTTATTTTTTTTGCTATTTTTACAACAACTTTTGTTCAGGTTAAACTTCCCCTTAAATTTTTTTGAAAACATGATGATAAGTTCCACGAATGACTTTAAGTATTCCGAAGTACGACAGGCCTCATGTTGACATTTGTTATCGTGTATGATTTAATATGTCTATGTTTTGGAGCCACACGAATGTACTAAAAAAAACTGTATTGACGAAGACAGCAAATATAAAGTCAATTAATAATTATTAAATCTCAGTTTTATGATTACAATCATTTTTAATGTTTATTTCATTTTTCTTTTGTAATATTTTGTCGATATCCTATTGATGTTTTCCTCAGATATTGTTAATGTTGGGTAATTTTTGTTTATATCTTGTTATGTTTGCCCATGAAAATATAGGAATATATGCCTTAAACTGTTGTACCGTAAATTCAGTCAGTGTTTGAGTACTAATTTTCATCTGAGAGGTGACATAATTATTATAATCAATTTCCTACCCAAAAAATGAAAAGGGTGTTTTAATAAAATAAAAAAAAAGTTAGCTTGCCTTCTAAGCTGTAGTTGCACATCCATGCTCTAGACTGTACCAAAATTATTGGAAGCCAACAATGTCAAAAGTTTTTCTTGTCAAATTACTAAGACCCTTTTCATGTGTTAATGGTAAAGAACTGTTGTTTATGTAATTCTACCAGATTTATTTTATCACAAATTTGGATGTGAAATTAGGTGCTGATAATTTAATTTATTCCTTTCAGCTTGTAGGACACATTTGGCTCCCCATAATAATCATAAATTTGAACCACAGTTTAAGCTTGACCTGGGTACAGAATACGGACTAAAAACTTACACACTACTAACGTATTTCTAGCTAGGAATGTAGAATAATTAACTTTGACGAAAATCCGTTAATTTAAAAGAAAAAGAAAGTTATAAGAATTTTAAGTTATGGATTTGTAACGTCATAAACAAGCAGCTGCCAAAAAACATTTGTCTATTGATATACAAAAAGCACAGTAAAAGCCATTTTCAATTTTCTGAGAAAATGAATTTTCATTGATTTTTTTTTACCATTCGGTATGTAGGAATGCGGCTCGCCTATGACTTTATCCAATCCAAAACTTAAAATTCTAATAACTTTCTTAATCTTTAACGGATTTTCCTTAAACCTTCGCCAATGTTTTATTATTTTTTTGCTATTTTTACAACAACTTTTGTTCAGGTTAAACTTCCCCTTAATTTTGTTTGAAAACATGATGATAAGTTCCACGAATGACTTTAAGTATTCCAAAGTACGACAGGCCTCATGTTGACATTTGTTATCGTGTATGATTTAATAGGTCTATGTTTTGGAGCCACAATCATGTACTAAAAAAACTGTATTGACGAAGACAGCAAATATAAAGTCAATTAATAATTATTAAATCTCAGTTTTATGATTACAATCATTTTTAATGTTTATTTCATTTTTCTTTTGTAATATTTTGTCGATATCCTATTGATGTTTTCCTCAGATATTGTTGATGTTGTGTAATTTTGTTTATATCTTGTTATGTTTGCCCATGAAAATGTTGGAATATATGCCTTAAACTGTTGTACCGTAAATTCAGTCAGTGTTTGAGTACTAATTTTCATCTGAGAGGTGACATAATTATTATAATCAATTTCCTATCAAAAAAATGGAAAGGGTGTTTTAATAAAAACAAAAAAAAAGTTAGCTTGCCTTCTAAGATGTAGTTGCAAATCCATGCTCTAGACTGTACCAAAATTATTGGAAGCCAACAATGTCAAAAGTTTTTTCTTGTCAATTTACTAAGACCCTTTTCATGTTTTAATAGTAAGTACTGTTGTTTATGTAATTCTACCAGATTTATTTTATCACAAATTTGGATGTGAAATTAGGTGCTAATAATTTAATTTATTCCTTTCAGCTTGTAGGACACATTTGGTTCCCCATAATAATAATAAATTTGAACCACAGTTTAAGCTCGACCCGGGTACAGAATACGGACTAAAAACTTACACACTACTAACGTATTTCTAGCTAGGAATGTAGAAGAATTAACTTTGACGAAAATCCGTTAAAGATAAAGAAAGTTATAAGAGTTTTAAGTTTTGGATTTGTAACGTCATAAACAAGCAGCTGCCAACAAATTTTGTCTATTGATATACAAAAAGCACAGTAAAAGCCATTTTTAATTTTCAGAGAAAATGAATTTTCATTGATTTTTTTTTACCATTCGGTATGTAGGAATACTGCTCGCATATGACTTCATCCAATCCAAAACTTAAAATTCTAATAACTTTCTTAATCTTTAACAGATTTTTCTCAAACCTTCGCCAATGTTTTATTTTTTTTTTTGCTATTTTTACAACAACTTTTCTTCAGGTTAAACTTCCCCTTAATTTTTTTGAAAACATGATGATAAGTTCCACGAACGACTTTAAGTATTCCCAAGTACGACAGGCCTCATGTTGACATTTGTTATCGTGTATGATTTAATATGTCTATGTTTTGGAGCCACACGAATGTACTAAAAAAACTGTATTGACGAAGACAGCAAATATAAAGTCAATTAATAATTATTAAATCTCAGTTTTATGATTACAATCATTTTTAATGTTTATTTCATTTTTCTTTTGTAATATTTTGTCGATATCCTATTGATGTTTTCCTCAGATATTGGTGATGTTGGGTAATTTTGTTTATATCTTGTTATGTTTGCCCATGAAAATATAGGAATATATGCCGTAAACTGTTGTACCGTAAATTCAGTCAGTGTTTGAGTACTAATTTTCATCTGAGAGGTGACATAATTATTATAATCAATTTCCTATCAAAAAACTGAAAAGGGTGTTTTAATAAAAAACAAAAAGGTTAGCTTGCCTTCTAAGCTGTAGTTGCAAATCCATGCTCTAGACTATACCAAAATTATTGGAAGCCAACAATGTCAAAAGTTTTTTCTTGTCAATTTACTAAGACCCTTTTCATGTTTTAATGGTAAAGTACTGTTGTTTATGTAATTCTACCAGACTTATTTTATCACAAATTTGGATGTGAAATTAGGTGCTGATAATTTAATTTATTCCTTTCAGCTTGTAGGACACATTTGGTTCCCCATAATAATAATAAATTTGAACCACAGTTTAAGCTCGAACCGGGTACAGAATACGGACTAAAAACTTACACACTACTAACGTATTTCTAGCTAGGAATGTAGAATAATTAACTTTGACGAAAATCCGTTAATTTAAAAGAAAAAGAAAGTTATAAGAATTTTAAGTTATGGATTTGTAACGTCATAAACAAGCAGCTGCCAAAAAACATTTGTCTATTGATATACAAAAAGCACAGTAAAAGCCATTTTTAATTTTCTGAGAAAATGAATTTTCATTGATTTTTTTTTACCATTCGGTATGTAGGAATACTGCTCGCATATCACTTCATCCAATCCAAAACTTAAAATTCTAATAACTTTCTTAATCTTTAACAGATTTTTCTCGAACCTTCGCCAATGTTTTATTATTGTTTTGCTATTTTTACAACAAATTTTTCTTCAGGTTAAACTCCCCCTTTAAATCTTTTCAAAAACATGATGATAAGTTCCACGAATGACTTTAAGTATTCCAAAGTACGACAGGCTTTATTTTGACATTTGTTATCGTGTATGATTTAATATGTCTATGTTTTGGAGCCACAATCATGTACTAAAAAAATGTATTGAGGAAGACAGCGAATATAAAGTCAATTAATGATTATTTAATCTCAGTTTTATGATTACAATCATTTTTAATGTTTATTTTATTTTTCTTTTGTAATATTTTGTAGATGTCCTTTTGATGTTTTCCACAGATATTGGTAATGTTGCGTAAATTTTTCTTATATCTTGTTGTGTTTGCCTTTGAAAAAAAATATAGGAATATATGTCTCAAATTGTTATGCCGTAAATTCAGTCAGTGTTTGAGTACTAATTTTCATCTGAAAGATGCCATAGATATTGTAATCAATGTCATATAGTGTAGTAGGTTTCACAGTACATCAATTATCAATGTCCTATAAAAAAAAAAAAACTTAAAAGGGTGATTTAATAAAAACCAAAAAAAAGTTAGCTTGGCTTCTGAACTCTAGTTGCAAACCCATGCTCTTTGTCTCTACCAAAATTATGGAAAGCCAACAATGTCAAAAGTTTTTATTGTCAAATTACTGAGACCCTTTTCATGTTTTAATGGTAAAGTACTGTTGTTTATGTAATTCTACCAGACTTATTTTATCACAAATTTGGATGTGAAATTAAGTGCTAATAATTTAATTAATTCCTTTCAGCTTGTAGGACACATTTGGCTCCCCATAATAATCATAAATTTGAACCACAGTTTAAGCTTGACCTGGGTACAGAATACGGACTAAAAACTTACACACTACTAACGTATTTCTAGCTAGGAATGTAGAATAATTAACTTTGACGAAAATCCGTTAAAGATAAAGAAAGTTATAAGAATTTTAAGTTATGGATTTGTAACGTCATAAACAAGCAGCTGCCAAAAAACATTTGTCTATTGATATACAAAAAGCACAGTAAAAGCCATTTTCAATTTTCTGAGAAAATGAATTTTCATTGATTTTTTTTACCATTCGGTATGTAGGAATGCGGCTCGCGTATGACTTCATCCAATCCAAAACTTAAAATTCTAATAACTTTCTTAATCTTTAACGGATTTTCCTTAAACCTTCGCCAATGTTTTATTATTTTTTTTGCTATTTTTACAACAACTTTTGTTCAGGTTAAACTTCCCCTTAATTTTTTTTGAAAACATGATGATAAGTTCCACGAAAGACTTTAAGTATTCCAAAGTACGACAGGCCTCATGTTGACATTTGTTATCGTGTATGATTTATTTGTCTATGTTTTGGAGCCACAAGCATGTACTAAAAAACTGTATTGAGGAAGACAGCGAATATAAAGTCAATTGATAATTATTAAATCTCAGTTTTATGATTACAATCATTTTTAATGTTTATTTTATTTTTCTTTTGTAATATTTTGTCGATGTCTCTTTGATGTTTTCCACAGATATTGGTAATGTTGGGTAAATTTTTCGTATATCTTGTTTTGTTTGCTCATGAAAAAAAGTATAGGAATGAATGTATCAAATTGTTGTACCGTAAATTCAGTCAGTGATTGAGTGCTAATTTTCATCCGAAAGATGCCATAAATATTGTAATCATGGTAATCAATGTCATATAGTGTAGTAGGTTTCACAGTACATCAATAATCAATTTCCTATCAAAATACTGAAAAGGGTGTTTTAATAAAAACAAAAAAGTTAGCTTGCCTTCTAAGCTGTAGTTGCAAATCCATGCTCTAGTCTCTACCAAAATTATTGGAAGCCAACAATGTCAAAAGTTTTTTCTTGTCAATTTACTAAGATCCTTGTCATGTTTTAATGGTAAAGTACTGTTGTTTATGTAATTCTACCAGACTTATTTTATCACAAATTTGGATGTGAAATTAAGTGCAAATAATTTAATTAATTCCTTTCAGCTTGTAGGACATATTTGGCTCCCCATAATAATCATAAATTTGAACCACAGTTTAAGCTTGACCTGGGTACAGAATACGGACTAAAAACTTACTCACTACTAACGTATTTCTAGCTAGGAATGTAGAATAATTAACTTTGACGAAAATCCGTTAAAGATAAAGAAAGTTATAAGAGTTTTAAGTTATGGATTTGTAACGTCATAAACAAGCAGCTGCCAAAAAACATTTGTCTATTGATATACAAAAAGCACAGTAGAAGCCATTTTCAATTTTCTGAGAAAATGAATTTTCATTGAATTTTTTTACCATTCGGTATGTAGGAATACTGCTCGCATATGACTTCATCCAATCCAAAACTTAAAATTCTAATAACTTTCTTAATCTTTCACAGATTTTTCTCAAACCTTCGCCAATGTTTTATTTTTTTTTTTGCTATTTTTACAACAACTTTTGTTCAGGTTAAACTTCCCCTTAATTTTTTTTGAAAACATGATGATAAGTTCCATGAACGACTTTAAGTATTCCGAAGTACGACAGGCCTCATGTTGACATTTGTTATCGTGTATGATTTAATATGTCTATGTTTTGGAGCCACACGAATGTACTAAAAAAACTGTATTGACGAAGACAGCAAATATAAAGTCAATTAATAATTATTAAATCTCAGTTTTATGATTACAATCATTTTTAATGTTTATTTCATTTTTCTTTTGTAATATTTTGTCGATATCCTATTGATGTTTTCCTCAGATATTGGTGATGTTGGGTAATTTTGTTTATATCTTGTTATGTTTGCCCATGAAAATATAGGAATATATGCCGTAAACTGTTGTACCGTAAATTCAGTCAGTGTTTGAGTACTAATTTTCATCTGAGAGGTGACATAATTATTATAATCAATTTCCTATAAAAAAACTGAAAAGGGTGTTTTAATAAAAAACAAAAAGGTTAGCTTGCCTTCTAAGATGTAGTTGCAAATCCATGCTCTAGACTATACCAAAATTATTGGAAGCCAACAATGTCAAAAGTTTTTTCTTGTCAATTTACTAAGACCCTTTTCATGTTTTAATGGTAAAGTACTGTTGTTTATGTAATTCTACCAGACTTATTTTATCACAAATTTGGATGTGAAATTAGGTGCTGATAATTTAATTTATTCCTTTCAGCTTGTAGGACACATTTGGTTCCCCATAATAATAATAAATTTGAACCACAGTTTAAGCTCGACCCGGGTACAGAATACGGACTAAAAACTTACACACTACTAACGTATTTCTAGCTAGGAATGTAGAATAATTAACTTTGACGAAAATCCGTTAATTTAAAAGAAAAAGAAAGTTATAAGAATTTTAAGTTATGGATTTGTAACGTCATAAACAAGCAGCTGCCAAAAAACATTTGTCTATTGATATACAAAAAGCACAGTAAAAGCCATTTTTAATTTTCTGAGAAAATGAATTTTCATTGATTTTTTTTTACCATTCGGTATGTAGGAATACTGCTCGCATATCACTTCATCCAATCCAAAACTTAAAATTCTAATAACTTTCTTAATCTTTAACAGATTTTTCTCGAACCTTCGCCAATGTTTTATTATTGTTTTGCTATTTTTACAACAAATTTTTCTTCAGGTTAAACTCCCCCTTTAAATCTTTTCAAAAACATGATGATAAGTTCCACGAATGACTTTAAGTATTCCAAAGTACGACAGGCTTTATTTTGACATTTGTTATCGTGTATGATTTAATATGTCTATGTTTTGGAGCCACAATCATGTACTAAAAAACTGTATTGAGGAAGACAGCGAATATAAAGTCAATTAATGATTATTTAATCTCAGTTTTATGATTACAATCATTTTTAATGTTTATTTTATTTTTCTTTTGTAATATTTTGTAGATGTCCTTTTGATGTTTTCCACAGATATTGGTAATGTTGCGTAAATTTTTCTTATATCTTGTTGTGTTTGCCTTTGAAAAAAAATATAGGAATATATGTCTCAAATTGTTATGCCGTAAATTCAGTCAGTGTTTGAGTACTAATTTTCATCTGAAAGATGCCATAGATATTGTAATCAATGTCATATAGTGTAGTAGGTTTCACAGTACATCAATTATCAATGTCCTATAAAAAAAAAAAAACTTAAAAGGGTGATTTAATAAAAACCAAAAAAAGTTAGCTTGGCTTCTGAACTCTAGTTGCAAACCCATGCTCTTTGTCTCTACCAAAATTATGGAAAGCCAACAATGTCAAAAGTTTTTATTGTCAAATTACTGAGACCCTTTTCATGTTTTAATGGTAAAGTACTGTTGTTTATGTAATTCTACCAGACTTATTTTATCACAAATTTGGATGTGAAATTAAGTGCTAATAATTTAATTAATTCCTTTCAGCTTGTAGGACACATTTGGCTCCCCATAATAATCATAAATTTGAACCACAGTTTAAGCTTGACCTGGGTACAGAATACGGACTAAAAACTTACACACTACTAACGTATTTCTAGCTAGGAATGTAGAATAATTAACTTTGACGAAAATCCGTTAAAGATAAAGAAAGTTATAAGAATTTTAAGTTATGGATTTGTAACGTCATAAACAAGCAGCTGCCAAAAAACATTTGTCTATTGATATACAAAAAGCACAGTAAAAGCCATTTTCAATTTTCTGAGAAAATGAATTTTCATTGATTTTTTTTACCATTCGGTATGTAGGAATGCGGCTCGCGTATGACTTCATCCAATCCAAAACTTAAAATTCTAATAACTTTCTTAATCTTTAACGGATTTTCCTTAAACCTTCGCCAATGTTTTATTATTTTTTTTGCTATTTTTACAACAACTTTTGTTCAGGTTAAACTTCCCCTTAATTTTTTTTGAAAACATGATGATAAGTTCCACGAAAGACTTTAAGTATTCCAAAGTACGACAGGCCTCATGTTGACATTTGTTATCGTGTATGATTTATTTGTCTATGTTTTGGAGCCACAAGCATGTACTAAAAAACTGTATTGAGGAAGACAGCGAATATAAAGTCAATTGATAATTATTAAATCTCAGTTTTATGATTACAATCATTTTTAATGTTTATTTTATTTTTCTTTTGTAATATTTTGTCGATGTCTCTTTGATGTTTTCCACAGATATTGGTAATGTTGGGTAAATTTTTCGTATATCTTGTTTTGTTTGCTCATGAAAAAAAAGTATAGGAATGAATGTATCAAATTGTTGTACCGTAAATTCAGTCAGTGATTGAGTGCTAATTTTCATCCGAAAGATGCCATAAATATTGTAATCATGGTAATCAATGTCATATAGTGTAGTAGGTTTCACAGTACATCAATAATCAATTTCCTATCAAAATACTGAAAAGGGTGTTTTAATAAAAACAAAAAAGTTAGCTTGCCTTCTAAGCTGTAGTTGCAAATCCATGCTCTAGTCTCTATCAAAATTATTGGAAGCCAACAATGTCAAAAGTTTTTTCTTGTCAATTTACTAAGATCCTTTTCATGTTTTAATGGTAAAGTACTGTTGTTTATGTAATTCTACCAGACTTATTTTATCACAAATTTGGATGTGAAATTAAGTGCAAATAATTTAATTAATTCCTTTCAGCTTGTAGGACACATTTGGCTCCCCATAATAATCATAAATTTGAACCACAGTTTAAGCTTGACCTGGGTACAGAATACGGACTAAAAACTTACTCACTACTAACGTATTTCTAGCTAGGAATGTAGAATAATTAACTTTGACGAAAATCCGTTAAAGATAAAGAAAGTTATAAGAGTTTTAAGTTATGGATTTGTAACGTCATAAACAAGCAGCTGCCAAAAAACATTTGTCTATTGATATACAAAAAGCACAGTAGAAGCCATTTTCAATTTTCTGAGAAAATGAATTTTCATTGAATTTTTTTACCATTCGGTATGTAGGAATACTGCTCGCATATGACTTCATCCAATCCGAAACTTAAAATTCTAATAACTTTCTTAATCTTTCACAGATTTTTCTCAAACCTTCGCCAATGTTTTATTTTTTTTTTTGCTATTTTTACAACAACTTTTGTTCAGGTTAAACTTCCCCTTAATTTTTTTTGAAAACATGATGATAAGTTCCATGAACGACTTTAAGTATTCCGAAGTACGACAGGCCTCATGTTGACATTTGTTATCGTGTATGATTTAATATGTCTATGTTTTGGAGCCACACGAATGTACTAAAAAAACTGTATTGACGAAGACAGCAAATATAAAGTCAATTAATAATTATTAAATCTCAGTTTTATGATTACAATCATTTTTAATGTTTATTTCATTTTTCTTTTGTAATATTTTGTCGATATCCTATTGATGTTTTCCTCAGATATTGGTGATGTTGGGTAATTTTGTTTATATCTTGTTATGTTTGCCCATGAAAATGTAGGAATATATGCCTTAAACTGTTGTATCGTAAATTCAGTCAGTGTTTGAGTACTAATTTTCATCTGAGAGGTGACATAATTATTATAATCAATTTCCTATCAAAATACTGAAAAGGGTGTTTTAATAAAAACAAAAAGGTTAGCTTGCCTTCTAAGATGTAGTTGCAACTCCATGCTCTAGACTGTACCATAATTATTGGAAGTCAACAATGTCAAAAGTTTTTCTTGTCAATTTACTAAGACTCTTTTCATGTTTTAATGGTAAAGTACTGTTGTTTATGTAATTCTACCAGATTTATTTTATCACAAATTTGGATGTGAAATTAGGTGCTGATAATTTAATTTATTCCTTTCAGCTTGTAGGACATATTTGGCTCCCCATAATAATCATAAATTTGAACCACAGTTTAAGCTTGACCTGGGTACAGAATACGGACTAAAAACTTACACACTACTGACGTATTTCTAGCTAGGAATGTAGAAGAATTAACTTTGACGAAAATAAAGATAAAGAAAGTTATAAAAATTTTAAGTTTTGGATTTGTAACTTCATTAACAAGCAGCTGCCAAAAAACATTTGTCTATTGATGTACAAAAAGCACAGTAAAAGCCATTTTCAATTTTCTGAGAAAATGAATTTTCATTGATTTTTTCCATTCGGTATATAGGAATGCTGCTCGCATATGAGTTCATCCAATCCAAAACTTAAAATTCGAATAACTTTCTTAATCTTTAACGGATTTTCCTCAAACCTTCGCCAATGTTTTATTATTTTTTCTGCTATTTTTACAACAACTTTTCTTCAGGTTAAACTTCCCCTTAAATTTTTTTGAAAACATGATGATAAGTTCCACGAATGACTTTAAGTATTCCAAAGTACGACAGGCTTTATTTTGAGATTTTATTATCGTTTATGATTTTATATCTATGTTTTGGAGCCACACGCATGTACTAAAAAAATGTATTGACGAAGACAGCGAATATAAAGTCAATTAATAATCATTACATCTCAGTTTTATGATTACAATCATTTTAATGTTTATTTCATTTTTCTTTTGTAATATTTTGTTGATGTCCCTTTGATATTTTCCACAGATATTGGTAATGTTGGGTAAATTTTTCGTATATCTTGTTATGTTTGCCCATGAAAAAAAAGTATAGGAATATATGTATCAAATTGTTGTACCGTAAATTCAGTCAGTGTTTGAGTGCTAATTTTCACCTGAAAGATGCCATAAATATTGTAATCATGGTAATCAATGTCATATAGTGTAGTAGGTTTCACAGTGCATCAATAATCAATGTCCTTTAAAAAAAACTGAAAAGGGTGTTTTAATAAAAAACAAAAAAGTTAGCTTGCATTCTAAGCTGTAGTTGCAAATCCACGCTCTAGACTGTACCATAATTATTGGAAGCCAACAATGTCAAAAGTTTTTCTTGTCAAATTACTAAGACCCTTTTCATGTTTTAATGGTAAAGAACTGTTGTTTATGTAATTCTACCAGACTTCTCCCGATACTCCCCTTCTAGCATACCGACGCCCACCGAATCTCAGGGACCTCATTGTTCGTGCTGAAGTGCCCTCCCTCACTAACCATTCTTCTCCCATACAGCATGGCACCTTCAAATGCACCAGCAACAGGTGCATCATATGTGAAATACACCTTCACGAGGGCGATACTTTCACCAGCAACTCTACCAGCCTGTCTCACCAAATCAAGGGCAACATCACATGCACTACCACTAATGTTGTATATCTCATCACTTGCAGAGTTTGTAGGGTACAATACATAGGGGAAACCAAGACCACACTCAAGAAACGATTCTACGGGCACAGATCCACCGTCAACACAGCAAAGCTGGACACTCCAGTTGGCCGCCATTTTAACCTCCCCAACCACTCCATCACTGACATGATGCTACAGGGCATCGAATCTTTAGGTACCCGTCCTGACTCAGTCCGTACTAGCAGGGAGAAGCTCTGGATGAGACGACTTCGCACCACCCAACCTCATGGCCTGAACATCCAAGAGGGGAACGACTGATTTTTCTTTCCTATCCACTTTCAATTTATATATACATATAATTTTTCCCCTCAGCTCTTTTGAATAGTTACATTATAGTTTCTTACTCTACTTTCCTCCCATATCTCATACAAGCTCAGCTCCAATTTTTCCTTCCTTATTCAGGCGATATAATAATAATTATATATATATATATATATATTTGTTTTTTCTCCACTCACCTCTTTTAGATTTACCACATTTGCTTATTTACATGTATACTATGGTTTCTTCATAATACACCCCCTCTCTTCTATATTTGCTTTTACCTTTTTAGGCAATTTGCTTCCTCTTTTTCACATATACAGAATTTTTTTTCTTTCCTACTATATAGTCTTATGTTTTTTCCCGTCACACCTAGCGGATTACCATATCAGTTACACCATATGTGTATATATTTATATATTTTTTCATATACATTTCTTTTTTGGATATATTTATATACATATCACTTATAGATACATATTTACACTTACCTTCTTCTCTTAGTTTGTTTAATGCTTTATCATATATACTTATATGTCTTTTGCACATTATCAGTTGTTCCCCATTCTTTTTCTTCTTTTTCCCCCCCACTCTTATGCACCAGTTTATTAAGCCTTTCTTTGTAACCTGTTTGACCCACCTCTCACTAATTCTCTAGTTATTCATCCCTCTATCACTGTTTTGTTCCAGATCCTGTTTGATGTTGCCTGCCTCATTATCTTAATCCCTCTTGGCCTTACTTACACTAACTTCCCTTTGTGTCTGCCTACTCCTTTTCTTTCATCCCCTTCACTAACCTGATTGGTCTTCTCTACTCACTAATGCCCCTTTTGTCTCCTTGTTTCTAGTGTTGCTGTAGCTTGTTTGTGGTCTATATTATGGTTGTTCCACTTTATATGTTTGTCATTTTGCCTCCGACGAAGATTCTGCTAGGATCGAAAGCTTAGGCCCCTTTTTGACTTTAGACTTATTTTATCACAAATTTGGATGTGAAATTAGGTGCTGATAATTTAATTTATTCCTTTCAGCTTGTAGGACACATTTGGCTCCCCATAATAATCATAATTTTGAACCACAGTTTAAGCTCGACCTGGGTACAGAATACGTACTAAAAACTTACACACTATACTAACGTATTTCTAGCTAGGAATGTAGAAGAATTAACTTTGACGAAAATCCGTTAAAGATAAAGAAAGTTATAAGAATTTTAAGTTATGGATTTGTAACGTCATAAACAAGCAGCTGCCAAAAAACATTTGTCTATTGATATACAAAAAGCACAGTAAAAGCCATTTTCAATTTTCTGAGAAAATGAATTTTCATTGATTTTTTTTTACCATTCGGTATGTAGGAATGCGGCTCGCGTATGACTTCATCCAATCCAAAACTTAAAATTATAATAACTTTCTTAATCTTTAACGGATTTTCCTCAAACCTTCGCCAATGTTTTATTTTTTTTTTTTGCTATTTTTACAACAACTTTTGTTCAGGTTAAACTTCCCCTTAATTTTTTTTGAAAACATGATAATAAGTTCCACGAATGACTTTAAGTATTCCGAAGTACGACAGGCCTCATGTTGACATTTGTTATCGTGTATGATTTAATATGTCTATGTTTTGGAGCCACAAGCATGTACTAAAAAAACTGTATTGACGAAGGCAGCGAATATAAAGTCAATTAATAATCATTAAATCTCAGTCTTATGATTACAATCATTTTTAATGTTTATTTCATTTTTCTTTTGTAATATTTTGTCGATATCCTATTGATGTTTTCCTCAGATATTGGTGATGTTGGGTAATTTTGTTTATATCTTGTTATGTTTGCCCATGAAAATGTAGGAATATATGCCTTAAACTGTTGTATCGTAAATTCAGTCAGTGTTTGAGTACTAATTTTCATCTGAGAGGTGACATAATTATTATCATCAATTTCCTATCAAAATACTGAAAAGGGTCTTTTAATAAAAACAAAAAGGTTAGCTTGCCTTCTAAGATGTAGTTGCAACTCCATGCTCTAGACTGTACCAAAATTATTGGAAGTCAACAATGTCAAAAGTTTTTTCTTGTCAAATTACTGAGATCCTTTTCACGTTTTATTGGTAAAGAACTGTTGTTTATGTAATTCTACCAGATTTATTTTATCACAAATTTGGATGTGAAATTAGGTGCTGATAATTTAATTTATTCCTTTCAGCTTGTAGGACACATTTGGCTCCCCATAATAATCATAAATTTGAACCACAGTTTAAGCTTGACCTGGGTACAGAAAATGGACTAAAAACTTACACACTACTGACGTATTTCTAGCTAGGAATGTAGAAGAATTAACTTTGACGAAAATAAAGATAAAGAAAGTTATAAAAATTTTAAGTTTTGGATTTGTAACTTCATTAACAAGCAGCTGCCAAAAAACATTTGTCTATTGATGTACAAAAAGCACAGTAAAAGCCATTTTCAATTTTCTGAGAAAATGAATTTTCATTGATTTTTTCCATTCGGTATATAGGAATGCTGCTCGCATATGAGTTCATCCAATCCAAAACTTAAAATTCGAATAACTTTCTTAATCTTTAACGGATTTTCCTCAAACCTTCGCCAATGTTTTATTATTTTTTCTGCTATTTTTACAACAACTTTTGTTCAGGTTAAACTTCCCCTTAAATTTTTTTGAAAACATGATGATAAGTTCCACGAATGACTTTAAGTATTCCAAAGTACGACAGGCTTTATTTTGAGATTTTATTATCGTTTATGATTTTATATCTATGTTTTGGAGCCACACGCATGTACTAAAAAAATGTATTGACGAAGACAGCGAATATAAAGTCAATCAATAATCATTACATCTCAGTTTTATGATTACAATCATTTTAATGTTTATTTCATTTTTCTTTTGTAATATTTTGTTGATGTCCCTTTGATATTTTCCACAGATATTGGTAATGTTGGGTAAATTTTTCGTATATCTTGTTATGTTTGCCCATGAAAAAAAAGTATAGGAATATATGTATCAAATTGTTGTACCGTAAATTCAGTCAGTGTTTGAGTGCTAATTTTCATCTGAAAGATGCCATAAATATTGTAATCATGGTAATCAATGTCATATAGTGTAGTAGGTTTCACAGTGCATCAATAATCAGGGGCGGAAATCTCTCGCAAAGGGTAGGGGGGACACAGGGGCGGATCCAGCCTTCGCCAATAGGGGGGACGGAAATTTGTTTCAGCCATATTTTCCCCGATCGGCAGCTCGAAGATGATTTTTGTTTGTTTCTTAGAAGGGGTAGTCCTCATAAGTCACTTCTGAGCTTCATTCTTATGAATTAATATACAATATCATAATCCTTATTTATATGGTGTGAGCGCGAAGCGCGAGCAAATTTTTTGGAAATTTTATGTATTTTTTCCTAAAATTTGAACTGATTCTGGGAAATGTTTTTATCCTGAAAAAGATGTGTATCCAACTTAATAATTACCACGAACGCAAAGCGCGAGCATAAATGAACTGATGGAAAAGATACCTGTTAAATTAGCATTTAACAATCAAATAATGCGAGCGCGAAGCGCGAGCTGATTTTTTTTTACATTTTCACCTAAAGAATGGAAATTCTAAGCACTTTTTTGTAACTCAAGCAGAAAAGGTATAAAAATAAGCAATTAATGCGAGCGCGAAGCGCGAGCGGAAAATTTCGAGATTTAGTCCAATAATATTTACGAACGAGACACTCTATTCATGTTTTGTAAATCCTGAAAAGGATGAGTATCAATAATGCGAGCAGAAAATGTTTATATACGTTTTGAACTGGTACCTGTTGAAAAGGTACGTGGTAAGTACTGCTTGCACTTAGCCATGAAGGCGTTACATAATTCAACAATCTAAAAATGCGAGCGCGAAGCGCGAGCTGAAAAATTTTGAACTTTCTAAAGAAAGAATGGAAAATTTTAATCAGTTTTTGTAATCGTGAACAGGATAGCTATATAATATAACGATTGATGCGAGCGCGAAGCGCGAGCAGAAAAAAAAATCGAGATTTAGACCTAAAAATTGGCCACTCTGTTCATGTTTTGTAAATCATCAAAAGGATGAGTAATATGGGGTCTTCCTACATTAATAATGCGAGCACAAAGCGCGAGCAGAAAATTTTAGATATTGTGATCGGAAACTGGATAATGATTTAAATTAGAGAACAAGTTGAGTATCTGAATAAACATGCGCGAGCGTGTTTCATATTTAGACCTAGAACCTAGGCATTTTAAATACAACTTTAATGATGAAAATCATGAAACTTTGATATTCCGATCTGAAAAAAGAGTCAATTTCAGCTTTATATTTCACGCACTTTGTAGAAAAATTTTAAGGTGGATATGGATCGCACTTAACAATTATTATTACTTTGAGTTTTGACATAGGACCGGGACATCCTTACGACATGTCATCATATGAAAATGATGACTATCTTCCTATTCCTCTTGTTAAGCGCGAGATGAAACAAAAGGGACAATTTAATTACTAAATTAATATATTTATTAATGCCTAATGAGGGCGCGAAATCTGATGATATCATGGCATAAAAACTGGACATTTCACTTTTGTGAGTATGAATAGGATGCATCAGTTAATATATTTTTAACCATTAATGCGAGCGCAAATCGCGAGCTAAAATTTTTGATAAACTGTCATGAAAGGGGATTTTAAGTATTTTGTTGTATAATCAATATTGAAACATTCATATCACTCGCCAATCAAAATGCGGGCCGCGCGCTAGCTGATACGTCTTGACAATCAGACCTGAAGAGGGATATTTTGAAAACTTTATGGAATACACGAAAATAATAGGTACCTGATAAATCAAAATTTGCGAGCGCGCAGTGCAAGCAGCAAATGTTAACATTCAGACCATAAAACTGACATTTTACAGAGCACTTTTTAAAAACCAATTTGTAAATTGCACAAAATAATGAAAGTTTGATTTCCGAGGTGAAATATGTTTTGTATATTGACTTCCAAACTTGATATTCGAACTCCATATTGAACAAGATATGTAAATCACCTAACAGGCAATGCGAGCGCGAAGCGCGATCGAAAATTTTATATAGTGGCACGAAAGATTCTTTTTATTTTCCAAGTCTTCCCCTCATCTGATTTTATGCACTCGTCGTCCTTCTCTTCTTTTTCTCATTTCCCCTCCTTTTTTCCTTCTTTCTTTCCCTTTTTTTATTTTTTTGCTCCGCCAAGAGGGGGGGGGGGGGCGGGCCCCTCGGCCCCCTGGATCCGCCTATGGGGACAAGGGGCGGGAAAATTTGACAAGCAAAAAAAAAGGTTATCATCGCCAAAGTAAGGTCATCTCGTCCCAAAATACATGTTTTATTTCGATTAAGAATGATGTATTTCTTACCATCATATAAAAAGACCAAAATAGTAGGGGGGACATTTGATATTGTGTCCCCCCTACTATTTTGAGTAGGGGGGACACGTCCCCCCTGTCCCCCCTGGGATTTCCGCCCATGTCAATAATCAATGTCCTTTAAAAAAAACTGAAAAGGGTGTTTTAATAAAAAACAAAAAAGTTAGCTTGCATTCTAAGCTGTAGTTGCAAATCCACGCTCTAGACTGTACCATAATTATTGGAAGCCAACAATGTCAAAAGTTTTTCTTGTCAAATTACTAAGACCCTTTTCATGTTTTAATGGTAAAGAACTGTTGTTTATGTAATTCTACCAGACTTATTTTATCACAAATTTGGATGTGAAATTAGGTGCTGATAATTTAATTTATTCCTTTCAGCTTGTAGGACACATTTGGCTCCTCATAATAATCATAATTTTGAACCACAGTTTAAGCTCGACCTGGGTACAGAATACGTACTAAAAACTTACACACTACTAACGTATTTCTAGCTAGGAATGTAGAAGAATTAACTTTGACGAAAATCCGTTAAAGATAAAGAAAGTTATAAGAATTTTAAGTTATGGATTTGTAACGTCATAAACAAGCAGCTGCCAAAAAACATTTGTCTATTGATATACAAAAAGCACAGTAAAAGCCATTTTCAATTTTCTGAGAAAATGAATTTTCATTGATTTTTTTTTTACCATTCGGTATGTAGGAATGCGGCTCGCGTATGACTTCATCCAATCCAAAACTTAAAATTATAATAACTTTCTTAATCTTTAACGGATTTTCCTCAAACCTTCGCCAATGTTTTATTTTTTTTTTTTGCTATTTTTACAACAACTTTTGTTCAGGTTAAACTTCCCCTTAATTTTTTTTGAAAACATGATAATAAGTTCCACGAATGACTTTAAGTATTCCGAAGTACGACAGGCCTCATGTTGACATTTGTTATCGTGTATGATTTAATATGTCTATGTTTTGGAGCCACAAGCATGTACTAAAAAAACTGTATTGACGAAGGCAGCGAATATAAAGTCAATTAATAATCATTAAATCTCAGTCTTATGATTACAATCATTTTTAATGTTTATTTCATTTTTCTTTTGTAATATTTTGTCGATATCCTATTGATGTTTTCCTCAGATATTGGTAATGTTGGGTAATTTTTTCTTATATCTTGTTATGTTTGCCCATGAAAAAAATATAGGAATATATGTCTCAAATTAATGTACCGTAAATTCAGTCAGTGTTTGAATGCTAATTTTCATCTGAAAGATGCCATGAATATTGTAATCAATGTCATATAGTGTAGTAGGTTTCACGGTACACCGGTAATCCATGTCCTATCAAAAAAAACTGAAAAGGGTGTTCAAATGAAAACAAAAAAATTAGCTTGCTTTCTGAACTCTAGTTGCAAACCCATGCTCTTAGTCTGTGCCAAAATTATAGGAAGCCAACAATGTCAAAAGTTTTTCTTGTCAATTTACTGAGACCCTTTCATGTTTTAATGGTGAAGAACCAGGGACCTGGGAACGTTTTTACTGGGGTGCTGATGTAAATTGTTGACAAGCAAAAAAATAAAGTGTAGGTCGTTTTTGTTACATTTCTCCATTTTGTCAAACCGTCCAGAATTTCAGGAGGTGCTGCCTATGGAGAATAATACACGCAGCACCCCAACACTCCCGCTTCCCAAGCCCGTGTCAAGAATTACTGTTCTTTACGCAATTCTAACTACATTTTTTTTCACAAATTTGGATGTGAAAGGTGCTGATAATCTAATTGATTCCTTGACACATTTGGCTTCCAATAATAAGACCAGATGAATACGGAATATCTGGAGATCCCAGAGAAAACTTTATTCAGTGTGCCTTATTGGTCTTTGGAGTGAAATGAGTTCTGATACGAAGCTGAAACCAACTGAATAACTTTTTGAATGATGCTATTCTAACCCTCCTTAATCGCCTTCTCAAATTCAAATGATCGCAAACGAGTCTGAAGCTGATGTTTACCTGGTATCTTTATGATTCTATTCAGTCCTTAATCCCTCTATTTTCAATAAAGAATAAGGATACGTTTGATTTAAATAGCTTGGTCGTTATCTGTCGCGTGAATAAACGCTTTACAATTATATCTTGGCAACATCTCTTGTTCCGATTGGGCACTTTGGTATCGATCAGTAATATCGATTAGGGAAGGAGTTGACAGTTGGCAATGCGCACGTTTACTCCACAGGAGAATGAGATTTAATTAAACTTTCCTTCTGAAAATAAAAACAGCGTGGTTATACTGAAAGCAAAAATGGACATCCGTATTTTAACGCCAAATATCATCTTTGAGTAAGGGTATAACATTAAGACTCATCCCATTGCAATTTTTTATTTATATGACTAAATACTATATAGTCTTGATTGGATGTTAGTAATTACATTTCCTAACCAGCCTTTTCTTCAGTCCATTTCACACGCTCATAATCATACCAAATCTAGCTCTGACAACTTATGATGAAAATATGTCTTGTAATAAATTGAAAGAGATATATAATAAATTTGAATTTGGATTTCGAAAAAGGTATTAACCCCATGGCAGCCCAAAGCTAAATTGGGTGGAATTTACATCACATGATGATAATATAATACAACAAATAAATCAATAATATGCATATAAAAATCGTAACATCTTCAAGTAATAACTTACGATTGGTGAAAGGAAGGAGAAAGAAAGAAATCCAGAAAAAGGAGATGAGATTGAGCAAATCTGTTTAAAGTTACTGGGACAAAATTCACGGAAAGTCATACTAAGTTAACTTGTTAATTTGATTCGGCTGTTTCATAACATGACGTATTTCAAATTAGTTTCATACTTTTTCTTTAACGATTTCTAATTTGACTTTACCTTTAAAGATACCTCCGCCAATATCGACGTATCAATCATCATCTTTCACTACATTGACAATGACCTTTGACCTCTTACATGGTCGCCCAGGTGGTAATATCAGAAAGGGAGAAATTCATGAAATATTAACATTTGATGACAGACATTTATTGACATTCGAAGATTCGAGTTTATTTTGCTTATAATAGAACCGCGCTACACCTTATTTTTCATTCCAAATACCGAGATCCAGTAAAATAATAAACCAGATACTGAGGTATTGTATATCAGTTTGGGACTTTTAATAGAATGATTTATGTATAAAGAGATTCCCTCGCATGCACAAGTGTCTTAACTTTTTTTTTCTTTAAGTTAATGCCCATTTAGCTCTCTCTCTCTTTCTCTAAAAAAAAATAGATCTGAGCCACACTGTTAGAAAATTTATCCTTAAAATAAAAGAAGTTCCTGCAGCAGAGTCTCGAGAACACCTGTAGTCTTAATACCAGATTGCGTAATCTTACATTATATCATTTAAAATTACAGGAAATTGGTATTTGGTGTATGAAACCTTACAAATTTCTTGTAATAAAACACCCTTTTCCCCTTTTTAAACAGACCTGTTCTGTTAAATTGCAGAAAAATTCCTGTTTTATGAATTTACAGAATGATTCTGTTATTGCTTTCTGCAAAATCTTCCTTTTTCCTGTAAAATCAGGGGTTTGACAAAATATTGTTTGACAAAATCCTGATCATCTGCTGTGTGTTACATAATTATTAAAGACTTAATGCTCCTCTTTAAAAAAATCCATGATTTTACAGCTTTCTACTGGCTTCTTAGTGTACGCCCTCTCTGGAAGAAAAATATATAATCCTTCAGTCCCATTTCCCCCACTGTCGCCCTTTTATCTGATTTTATTCAAACCCCATGTATGTCGCTGGTAAGAACGGCTATTTTCGACTCGCTGTACGGCGACCGTAGGGGAAATGTGACTGCGCCATTCATACATTAGAGAGAGAATCAGTAGTCGGGAAGCCAATGTTGTGTTATTCACTATTGAGAAACATATATTTTAATTGAAGTAAACAACCATTTTCTTAGAACATGGGCCCGTATTCCATAAACGAGATAAGCATGCTTAAGTCAAAAATCTAAGCATTTTGTCTTATTTTCTGTCTAAGACAAAATTCTTAGCCAAAACGCGTATTCCATAAAGAATTGGCTAAGAATTTTGTCTTAGAATTTGGCTAAGAGGTTTTGCGCGACTAAGACAGATATAGGATGAATGGCTAAGTAACTTTTCTAAAAATTGCAGAGTCTGTATTTCATAAATACAACATGGCTAAGAATTTAGCCCTAACTTTAAGACAGGTGTGAGTTGTCTTAATTGCTTTAAGACAACCTGGTTTAAATCCAACAAATCATGGCCAATTTTTTTTTAGAATTTATACCTATATTGCATTTCGAGCTACTTCCTCAGTTTTTAACCGATTTTCATGAAATTTGGAACACACATTGGTCTTAAAGTAAGGAGGTGTGAGAAATTTTTTTTTTGCTTTTTCAGAAATTGTGTTGCCATGGTAACAGTATATTATGGCCAAAATTTAAAATTTAAATTACTTCATCAGTTTTCTACCAATTCTCATGAAAGTTGGCTCACACATTGGATTTGAGGAAAAGATGTGCAAGACACAATTTTGCATGTGTTGGAAATTGTGTTGCCATGGTAACAGTATATTATCTTGCTATTCCAACTACTTCCTCAGTTTTTAACCAATTCTCATGAAATGTGGCACAAACATTAGTCTTGATGTGAAGATGTGCAAAACATATTTTATGCCTATATAAAAAAAAAATGCGTTGCCATGGTAACAACATATTAAATAACGAAAATTAGGTGAAAAATTTGTGGTTTTAACAAGTTTATAATATTTCAACCACTTCTCATGATGTTTGCCACAAACATAAGTCTTGAGGTAAAGATGTGCAAGACACATTTTCGCATGTGTCGGAAATTGTGTTGCCATGGTAACGGTATATTAGGGCAAAAATTATGTAAAAATCTTGCAGTTCCAACGACTTCTTCAGTTTTTAATCAATTCTCATGAAATGTGGCACAAACGTTAGTCTTGATTTGAAGATGTGCAAAGTATATTTTATGCCTCTATAAAAAATTGCGTTGCCATGGCAACAAATAAAATAACAAAAATTAGATGAAAATCTTGTGATTTGAATTACTTCATCAGTTTTCAACTGGTCAATTCTCCTAAAATGTTGGCGCACACAATAGTCTTGAGTTGAAGATGTCTAAGATATACTTTTGCCTGTATCAGATTCGGGTTGCTATGGTAACATATTATATAACGAAAATAAGGTGAAAATCTTGTAGTTCGAACTCCTTCATCTTTTTTCAACCAATGCTCATGAAATTTGGCACACACAATAGTCTTGAGTTGAAGATGTGCAAGACTATTTTTGCCTGTATCAGAAATCGTGTTGCCAAGGTAACAACATATTATATAAAGAAATTAGGTGAAAATCTTGTGGTTTGAATCCCTTTATCAGTTTTACCAATTCTTATAAAAGTTGGCTCACAAATTGATTTTGAGGTGTAGATCTGCAAGACATATATTGGAAAATGTGTTGCCATAATAACAGCATATCAGATCAATAAATGTGTAAACAGCATGATGTGTATTGAACTACTTCTTCATTTTATGACATTGGCCTATATGTCCATGAAATGTAGGTTTTGAGCTAAAATAATCTGCAAGACACATTTTCTCATTCATCAAAATATGTGTTTGTATGATAACTACATGTATACGCCAAAAAAAGATTAAGACAATGGTCAATGCTAACTTTTGTTTGGCTACATAGAGAACTACATGTAGCTGAGGGCTTAGTTCTAGTTTTTTTTTTTTTTTTTTTTTTTGGGGGGGGGGGGGGGCTAGACCTCAAGATTTCGAACTACAGCCCCTAGTTTAGATCTAAGCCTAGATCAAGATCCTTTAGTCCTAGAAATAATCAAATGCTAGATCCCTAGCCTACTTCCTTTCTCAGGCCTAACGTTAGATGAGTAGAACTAGACTAGATCTAGCCTACATTTACTATTTTTAGATTTAGAATCTACATTGAGATAGAGTCTACAAGTCTCTAGATCTAGACCTATTACTATGACCCTATGTACACCTAGATTGGTATAGTTCTAGATCTAGATAGGGTCTAACTTTTAGTCTAAGTGAGTAAGTCATTTAGTCTAGATCTAGGCCTAGGTTAGAGATTTCTAGATCAAACAGTAGACTAGATCAGCCAGTCCTAACGTTAGGGCTACCGGATAGGCTAGAAATAGAATCTAGAATGAATAGAAGAAAGCACAGGCTAGGCCGCCTAGGCCCTAGATCTAAATTCTTATAGGATAAATCTAGGCCCTAGGCCTAGTCTAGACTGAGCTGTTGCCAGTGTTGGTCTAGGTTTAGGCCTGTTTTCTAGTCCTGGAAACCTAGATCTAAACAAGTCCTCAAAATGTATAAAATAAAAACTCCAAACGAACAGATGGACCTAAAAAAAGCAGGAGTAGATCTAGATAGATGTCTTACTGCGGCAGCCCGAACACGTACTGTGACTGTGTCTAAAGACGTCGTGTCGAGGTCCCCGGGGCAAGATAGATGTCTAGACTACTACTAGGACTAGATCTAACTTTAGGCATAGTTGGCAAGCAATGCGTAGCGATAGATCTAGCACTGTTGACAGGAATAACCGTCGTTTCTGGGGATTTATTTAAAAGTTTCTGACATTTACTGTCATATCACATTGGTGAGACTAGGCCAAAGTAACGTTAGATTGTTTAGTGTCGTACTCGTAATAGCGGAACAACCAAAATACAGTCGGAGACTGAAGCTTTTGGTCTAAGTCAGATCTATTCTAGACCTACATGTAGATCTAGATAGATCTATCCCTGTCTTAAGGCTAAGCCAGGCTAAGTCCTGCATGTTCTAGGCCTAGACCAATACTAATATAGGTCTATCGTTAGATCTAGGCCTAGGCCTATGTAGCTTCAGTCTCAGTTGCTCCACTACGGCACTAGACTAACAAAGTTACGTTTTGCTTCAGCCTTCAGGAAAGTAAAAAGTAAAAACAATGTTCAATTCTCCTCCAAACAGACGGATATTAGTTGTAGATCTTGGGCCTAGGCTAGATCTAGGCCTAATGTTAGACCCAAGACTAGTCTCAAAAGTTACAAATGTTTTCCCTTAGACCCTAGGTCTACTTCAACTGAAGTAGAATAAAGATGTCGAGAGGAATCTATTCCATTTAGATTTTGACAAACAATACATGAAAAGTAATGAATGGGACTGATACATAAAAAACTGTGCAAGTCACTCTGTTTGGGATTGAAATGTTTTGGTAATTAAAAATATATAGATAATCTGAATAAAAAATTCTTACCATATATGGGTGATGAATGCTCTTCTTCTACTACAATAGTTGTAATTAGTTTCAATAAAATCAAACTTGTTAAGAAAAAACAACTTCAATGACATTTTTGCTATTTTGTTGCAGTCACCCCTGCAGCAGTTTAGAAGGTCATAGGATTTGACTTTGAGACTTTGGCTTAGCCATATCGTCTGACTTGAGACAAATGTCTTAAAGTTTATAGAATATCCTTAGGGAAGATTTCTTAGACAAGCAAAATGCTAAGACAAATTGCTAAGACTTAAGCAAAAAGCTTATCTTGTTTATGGAATACGGGCCCTGAAGCCATATACATCTATATACATTTTAAACATTTCCGGCTTGTAGAAGATTTTCCGCCTTTCATTACATCTCTCATCCTTGCAAATAATTTGTGCCCACACGAATAAATCTAGATAATGAGGCTATAAATACTTTTAATTACCAATGTTCGTCAATTGAATAAAATACCCTGTATATAAAAAGCCAACAATTTCAAGTGATCCGAATATAGACATCTTTATTTTGTTTGCAGCGCACCCCTCGCGATTGGCTTTGTCAACAAAAGAAGACAACTCGGAAAAATTGACTTATTTCGCCTTCAAATCACATGACCATTCATGCGCGGACAATAGGGGGTACATTAGTGAACACACGACAAAATTAGTATCTGATGAGTGGATTAATTGAATGGAATTGTTACATACTTGTCTGGACACTAATCCACTTGAAATACAGAAGGCTGGCCTCCAGGTCTGATGCAAGTATTGAGATGTTTTTAGATCATGTCAAAAAGAATAAAGAGGATTAATAATTGAAGTATTGTTCACTTTTTGTTAACGCCTCAGACAAGAAAATCGAATGATTTGATCTATAGAGCGCATACCAGTCTAGTCAAACAATCGTTTAGCGAATTTAAAGGGCTTCTTAAAATGTGTGTTTATTTGAAAATGGGACTTTAATTAGGATCTTGAGAGGTGTTCATTCACCAATACTATCGTAATCATCATAGGAAACATGACCCCTTCCCTACCACGCCGAGGAACCATGACCCCTTCCCCACCACGCCGAGGAACCATGACCCCTTCCACTCCACGCCGAGGAACCATGACCTCTTCCCCACCACGCCGAAGCCCTCAAAGATCCAATGTAGTAGGAAAAAAACACACAGGCTCACTTCATGATTTTAATCATTTTATTGAAAATAAACTCACCATAAAACCCATTCTCATCATCATCATCACCATCATCACCGTCATTTTCATCTTCGTGACTATTATTATTATCATCCCCATCATGATCCTCACCACCACCACCACCACCATCACCATCATCACCATCATCATCATCACCACCACCACCACCACCACCATCACCATCATCACCATCATCATCATCACCACCACCACCACCACCACCACCACCATCATCACCATCACCATCATCACCATCATCATCATCATCACCATCACCATCATCACCATCATCATCATCATCATCATCATCACCATCACCATCATCACCATCATCATCATCACCATCATCATCATCACCATCATCATCATCGTATCATCATCGCACCGTCATAAACCTTGTCACCATCACCACTTCATTGTGCAATTTTGTGCAAACCGCCTCATTACATTTTATCTTCAACATTAACTTGGGTTAGTTTTTGTATATTAAATTGTCCTTTGTTATTTAATGTTACTTTTACGTGCTATTCATCTATTGGGAGAAAATCTCAAGTTTGGTACAAATACCATCACTAATCATGCAAATATCATTTTGAAAATACTCAAGGCAAACGAATGGTCCCTTCATTATTTTAAGAGAAATTAGAATCGCTCTTTAATCTAGTCGTCAACTGTCCATATTTGAGTGTTTGAGTGAATATCATTATCGATTTGTCTACCTTTACACATTGTATGATTGAATAGAGACGCATATCCTATATAATGAATTATAATTGATTTGGGGATGCATGTCGATATGTTATTGGATGTCCACTATTAAATGAGACTGTAACGCATTGCTTACACATAATGGGCTTGAGGCCATGAAGCCCACCCCCCCCATAAAAAATTAACCATCAACATGATCAAAAATAAAGAGAAAAAGACAATAAAGTAAGAGAAGTGAATAAATATAATATTATTTCCTGAATGTCATGTCAACATTTGTCACAAAATGACACATTTGTATTTAAAAGGTCGAAAGTTTTGCTCGCTCGCAGTTTTTTGTTTTTGGTTTTTAGACATTTGCCCACTACGCCATGTCTCATTGGCCCCTCATATCTTTTTATCATTACGCTACTGATGTTAAAAGGAGTGTAGTTATGAACAAAATTAGATCCTCCGTTTCCATTAAATTTTTATGCTACTTTTGTTATCCATACTTCATTTCATTTTTTTTGTAAACAAATCAAACAATTAGTTGACAAATACACGGCTAATGAAATAAAAATCGGGGTGAGTAGATGAAAATTCTACCTAATTCTAACTAATTAATGTTATTTTATAGTAGGTTTTTTTTTTTCTTTCTTCGCAGTTTTTTCTCGATGGTAGTATTCTGTCATTTGAATTTTCTTGAAATCCGGACAATATCTCCTCCCTTTTTCATGTTTGTAGAAGCTCATGTTCGAAGTATGCATATAATAAGTTGCATCAAATCAAAGAGGAGGGGTTTTATCTCTGGGAATACTTTCATTGCTGCAATTTTTTTGACTAGATGAAAGCACAACGGCCATGATAGATGAAGGTTATACCATTAACGACATGGTTGCCAAAGTAACCATAATTACGATCTTGTGCAACGGGGACCAGGTGGTTTTTTTTTATTCTCATTACAATTTTTTCGGGATTCTGACCATTTTACTGTTTCAATCTTGACAAGAGTAATGCTGCCACCCCAGGCCACCGGGATCTAACTAGTGTTCCTATCCCTAATTATTTTTTAAAGATATATTTTTCTTTAATTCCTTTTTATAGTTCATCAATATAATCAATAATTAATACAAGAAATCCGGCAATGTAGTCATTGTGCAATCATGTGATTACTTCGCCGTACGTATACTTTTTTTTGCTGGGGGCGCAGGACGCGTAAACTTTTTCAAAAAATAAGTCGAAAGCGAGGGAGCAAAGCGACCGAACTTTCATAGGGGCGCTTTTGCATTTTTTGTAATGTGAAGTTGCATACCTTGATGAATTTTGTGAGAATTTTCTGTTAAAAATATAAGTTTTCAAAATGTCTGGGGGAGAGCAACTGCCCCCCCCCCCTCCCGTTGCGTACGGCCATGTGTGATTAAGATTCCTATGTAATCTATTAAAAAAATGAAGACAAATAAAGGAAAGTGCAGGCCCATGAATGGGTGTTGAAAACTAAAAACAATGTTATGCAAATCAGCTTAAACCAAACAGGAATTCTATAACTTAACAAATAAATGTATTTCGGAACCACTCTGCTTGCGAGAGGTATGAGAGGGTTCGGTGTAGCCTAATAAAAATACACAACTGCACGATAGTATAACATATAAAGCCCGTTAAAACTGTAATGCCTTGAATTATTTCTTTGAAAAATATTTCAATTGTCTTTTAACTAGCTGATTGACTTTTTTTCCATGAAGCCTAAGGATTTAAAGTGCCATCATTTATTATTTTTCATGGGTAAGGGAATCCTTTTCGACGAAATCGACAGCTGTGAACAAAATACTTTAGCATCCATTATTCTTCTAATATACGCATACCCTTGACGCCAGATGTACATGTTGAAATAGTGTCAATTACTGAACATACAAATATAGGCCTACATTCTATTTGTCAATATTACAATCCAACAAAAGTCATAACTACCCGTCCATGCCATCTCACCCTAGGGGCATTATGAAATAATAATAATACAAAAAATAGGGGCACAGCATTGCGCATGAGGGAAAATTTCTAAAAAGTTGAATTTCTAAAAAGTTGGCGCTTATTTGGCTTATAAAATAAAAAAACTTGTAATGTGATAAATTTTGACAAATTTGTCACCAAATTATATCGTATTTTCACCGTTTTCTTTTCCTTTCATTTTCTCTGTCTTTTTTTTCCTTTTTTTTTGTTTTTTGGTCGAGCAACCTTTTTTTCAGAGGGGGATTTCAAGAACCCCCAAGCCTCCACCCCAGTCATTACGCCAGTGCCCCATCCGATCACGTGATCAAAGTTGAGACCGGTGAAATCAGGAGGACCATTTTGACGAACAAACGAAGAGAGATGTCCGATCAATGTGCAGTGGGCGAGAAAATGCTCCGACTTGTTGTCAAAAAGAGCCCCTTTTCATTGAGATAACAAAAGGAACAACCAAGGGACAGCCGTATAACGGGAAGTCTGCTTTAGCCATGTTAGCGAAGTCTTGTGCTCGCTTCGGTTCTTAAGAGCGATCCCGAGAGGAGTTGTTACGCGAGGACGAAATCATTTTCATTAATCATCCTCGTATCGGATTCATGTCAAATATACGCGAACGTGTGCAAACCAAGGCGGTATCCTTCGCGGAATACATTAATTTTTTGCGATCATTTTCAGAGACACCTTTTGATCTTCCAACGAAAAATTGGAACTGGAGAGATGTGATTGTAGATTGGATCATATTTCATTTATAGCATCTGCGCTCTTCCGCGGGAGAAAATTGTATGCGTTTGATTTAAAAGAGAAACAAACTGAAGTGGCTGATCGGACACTGGTATTTTAAATTAACAAAATCTTCATGTGCTGAAGGAGTGTTGCAAACGCAGATTGTATTTTATTTTGAGCAACCGAGACTTGGGAACTAAACGATTTTCTTTTTCCGAGCCTTTTGATTATAACTGATGTGATTAATGTGATACCTTGTCCCACCTTGTTCATTTCTGGAAATTATATACCGTGCATTGAGATTCAGTTGTCGGAAAGATTTCGTGATTGGATTTGCATACGAGGTAAGTGTTAAATCGAGATTTAAATCGGAAATAATTATGTCACACCCCATCCCTTTTATAGTGTAAAACAGACTTCCTAATTTTGCTATTTTGCTTATATCTTTTTCAAATGTAACTTATTATGTTTTTACCTCTTGAAAATACTAATGTAACTTTGGAAGCTTCGAACTTAGATGACGAGTGATATTAACGAAAACATGCGTTTTAAAATATCATATATATGAATGAGAAACTGATGAGATAGCAAACAGAAGTAATTATGAATGATATACATGTTTAAAAATTCTAAGATCTGTGGCGATTATTCATTGAAATTACTTATAAGATTAATATAGATGAAGGATGATATACCATTGAAACCTGGTGGATTGCATTTTATTACGAATCCAAAACAGGGTCGAAATTCAAATATAATGGGATCCAAAATCACCCTTTTACATCGTGTACGTATCATCCGGATATATTTTAAATTAGTTCATAATCCAAGAAATTTGAATTATGGTGAAGCTTGACTGATGTTGTTAATTTTGTAGCCTAATTATCAGTGATCGGGCAGCATGTTAACCTTAAAGTTGCATAACCGGGGGCGGCACTCGGCATGGGCAGTCGCTATTTCTGAATATAGGGGGAGGATAGAAAAATGAAGAAAAGAGAAGAGAGAATAATTATCATAGTTACAAGAAGAATGATTTCATACATCAAAACAGTCTATTTCTTAGATTGTATTCAGCATATTTAGACACAAACACCCAAATGACATTATCAGTTCCAATGAGATTGTAAGCTCTTCCTTTTTTATCCCAAATAATCGCAGATAGAGATATTTCTTCATTTGAAATTGAGTGATAAAAGGACGTTCTTTGTCATACATGTATATCATTCTCAACAGTGTTCATACTTGATACATTTTAATAGTTTATCTCCATGATCTGTACGTAATGTATATTTTTCTCAAATTTAAATAAATGGAATATAACTTGTGTAATGTTGGCATTTTTGTTCATAATATGATTGATGCACGTTCGAAATGAAACATGAAAATAGTAAGGTAACGCCATTAACACCGGTGTGAGAGTTAAGCCAATGTTGATTGGCTGCAACGTTGAAACGATTCCGTGAAATATATTCAAATTCCATTCAATCGCAATAAATTGGATTAGTGAATTAAATCACCCTGAAGGGAAGTGTTTGTCTCGCACATGAATGAGTAAAGAAGGGCATTGCCTTTGAGGAATGGAAATGTGACGATCCCTCATCGATTGAATCCGAGTTGATTAACTATGCTATTATCACATATTTATTGTTTGACACATGTCATGAATTTCACTCTTAATTAAACTCCTTTACTGCCTTTGACATATTATGTTAAATTCTGATGGGACGAGATAGCCTTGTAGAGATGATAAAAGGAATGTTGGATCGAAGAATCATTCATTGTTATATATGTTATGCTGTGGTTGTGGTTTTGCATTGGGTATATCAGAAGGAGGGTACATGGTATAGGTGCTTGGATGTACCCCGCCCAATACGGCACCACTGGGCATCGTGGCAAGGCGAACGGGGAGATTGGGGTATATGCGCGGTGCGGTACCGACCATGCGCTGTTCAGGGGAGCGTTTCCTCAATATTTTCATCCGACAAGTTGTCAGATCTGACATCTTTCCATAATTTTGATTGGCTGAGAGGCACTGTTCCTATGGTAACTGTCGGATAAAATGGGACTTGTCGGATAAAACGTCCGACAAGTCCTTTCATGAAATGCCCCCCCAGTTAGACGTATCGAGAAGTTGGCTAGGATCATGAGGATGATCTCCAGAACCACGCCCAAGTAATTACTTCCCTACATTGCTATGGATGAACTTGGCAAAGGCGAGGAAGAGGAATGAGCTCAAGGGTCAAACCCCAACCGAATTTCCAGGTTGAATGTTTAAAGAGTGAGAGGGCCATCTATCTAGCCACCTCTGAGCCGAGAACCACGCCCAGATTAAAGGAGCGGATTTATCTAGAGGCGTGGAATAAAACCATCACCATATCATCTATAGCACTGGCATACTAACAGATGAGGTACTCAGGGGCTATGGACCCCAAAAAGTTTTCACGACCAAAAAAAAAAGAACATGAAAGAAAACGAGAGAAAAGGGGAGAAATATGCATGATATTACTCTTTGAACAGTATGTCAAAATCTATCACAAAATCAGATTTTTGTATTAAAATGGTTACTTTTGTTCACTCGCTTCAGCTTTCAATAATTGTTTGCCCCATATGCCCTATCGTACCCGCTCAGAATTCGGGCCATTACGCTACTGATCTACAAGATCCTTTTGTAGATTTATTTTTTCATTTTCATTTTTGTTTTTTTTTTTTGGGGGGGTCTTTATTGTGTCATTTTCTCAAAATATATAATCGCTACCCAGAGGGAAAATGACTTTTTAAGACAGTACAAAAGTTTGTAGATTTTTCTTATTATTTTGGAGGGTTGACGTTAATGAGGGATTATGGTAGGAATGATGACCCCTTTCTTTTTTATTTGCTTGTCAAAAAATATTGACGGGGAAACCGCATATGTCATGAATGAGGTGACTTTTAATTGACCTCTGTCTGGCTCTCAGATTTTTAAAGGAAAAAGTGGGCCCCTTTTTTAGGGGGTGGCTCCTTCTCAAGGGGAGCCTGGATCCACCATTAGTTCCTCTTTTAAATAATCTTTCATTCCTAGGAGCATTTCCTTTCAAATCAGTAGCGAAATGAGCCAAACAAATTTGAGGGGGCTAGATTTGGCGTATTGGGCGGAATTTATTAAAAGTTGCAAACAAGCGAAGTGAACGATCAAAAATTTACAAATACCCTAATTTTGTGATAGATTTTGACATAATATTCAGAAATAATATTATATTTCAACCCTTATCTCTTTCCTTTTTTCTTGGTCGTGAAGATTTTTAGGGGGCAAGCGCCCCAGCCCCCCCCCCCCCCCCATATGTACGCCACTGTTTAAAATTAAGATTAATGCCTGCAAGTGAATACTGTTATCATGATAGTATTTTCGACTCATTGCTTGGCGGTTAAAACAAATCTGGGCAGTTGCAAATAAATTATCGTTACCCCAGTCGTTTTATTTTTCATCCTTGATTTACAATTGGAAATATCTCAGTTTCATTGCAGTGACGTCTTTGTAACGATTTTCTATCCCAAGAGGTTTTGAAATCTTGATAAGATGAAATCAAGAAACAAGAAGACAATAGAGTGATTGCCAAACGGCGGAGAAAATCGCCTTGGGGAAATTATATAGAATGTTCAAACAATTACCACATTGAAAGAGTTATTAGTCATGTTAGTGTGTGTGCATGACCGTTTCAATTCTTTTGTCGCCATTCTTGCTTCCAAATTCTATGAAATCATCTACTTCTTGCACTTATTTTTTCCTGGGGGAGCTCGTTCGAAAACGAATCGCATCAGATTAGATTAGAGGTTCAACAAGTATTTATTGTGAAGATATTAGACAAAATGCTTTGGAATTATCCAAGAAAGCAAACATTTCTATTTTTTGGGGTGGGGTATTTGACTTCAATCTTCGTAGGCCTGAAAAACAACATTTGGAATGTCAGCGATTATCATGATAAAGCACATTTCAGAAAATAATGTGAATATGGGCAACCTATTGCACCCACGAATCGTATTAAATGGGTCGTCCGCCATTTTGTTTTAGAATGAACTAAGAGTAAAGTTTCAATGAAAAAAAACGTTTTGTATTTAACATGTTTAATGATGTCTATAATTTTGTACGATATAACGAGGTTTGAATTTAGACTCTTAAACAAGTTGTGTTCAAACAACTTGCTTTTTAAAAAGTTTAAGCAATTGTTAAAAAGTTCAAACAACTTGTTTATAAGTATAATAGTTGTGATAGTGACTGGCTTTAAAAACATGCTTGAAATTTTAAACAATGTTTTTCGATCAAATCAACTAAAAAGTGAATTAAGGTAGATTACCACTTTGGTTTACAAAATGTTCTGTTTTCCGCTTGATCTCATCCTGTCTTTCCCTTGTTGGTCTACAACCATTATGTCTATTATCCAGTTGGTCTAATTGACCATGTATTATTTTTATTTTCTAATTTCCATATAGGCTACACCCATATTGTCGAGTATCCACTCGGACAATGACTAGATGAATTATTGATGAGGCAAATAGTCACTTGACAAAAAACGAAAAGGTGGAAAGAAATTGAAATATATATGACTACTGAGAACTAGTGAGACCTACTGGTAATTGGATCATATTGATAGCGTATAGACGAAGTTGATTTAGCTATAATGCTGTTAGATGATTCGAGAATTAGACCATTTGCAAGTAGGTCATCGGAATAAAGAGGTGTACTTTTCATGTCTCTTATTTGCCATTGTGAGCAAACTAGTATTAAGTGACTATTTACTCTCATGCTTCTAACACTTTAGAACGGTACTCGAACCATTTAAAAGTAAATAAATGAATACGTAAATTAAAATTCGTAGAAGTAGACTCTAATGTCTCCAGGGTACCAGTCTATTCTGACTGTTGTTTGGCAAAATTTATATGATTCTGTCTTTGATACTTATCTTATCATGTCTATAGAAAAGTTCTTGCCCAGTTCATTCCTGTATAATAATCAGGGCCGGCCAGAATATTTTGACTGGGGTGGCTAGAAGACATGAAGATGACGTCATATTTATTTCTGTTGGATTATAGAGATATTACTATAGAGTTATATAGAGTTACACCACCCAAATACTCTTGTCTTTCTTTCTTCATTTTTATTCCATGATTCTATCCCATTTCTGGGTTCGCCACTTGCCGCCACGCCCCCCCCCCCCCCCCGATAAAACCGCCCCTTCCTATTCCGACTGGCATATGACTGGTACTATTCTCAGTTTGACAAATATATTTTGTCATTTCCATGGAAACATTTATTCTTTAGCTCCTTCCTGCTATCTGTAATGGTTGTGGTCCGACTCGAATCAATTAACAAAATCTCGTCAAGTCAACAAGCAAACCCTCAGTGTAAATACCTGGTAATGTCAAGGGATCTCATTCTCAGCCAATTTCGGTTCAATAAGAATTCACGGACACAAACTCATCTTTATGTCAATTTTCGCAGTGAGTTAATATTTACACAGCATTCATAGATCGCAACCGTTTCGTTCTATTCATATTCATTTTCAAACCGCAGATTAACGAGGACAAAAGGCGTTAAGATTGTGGAGACACACGCGAAATACCACGCTGAAAATGATCAAAAATACATTGACCATAATCACGCATCTTGGTTTTATAGGAAAGGGGTTAATTCTCTCCCAGGCGTAAAAGTATTGGCGAATGCCAGTGACGTTCTAATAAATTAAATTCACAATAAAGCAACTAAAAGAAACAGAAAACAAAATTTGAGTAAAGATAGAAAATAGATTGATATAAACATTGGGTATGCGACCCCGTCGTAGGCATGGCAAAGATAATATTTCAAAATTATATATGTGTAAATCAACGTAGCGACTGTTTATTTAGTCTAATCGATAAACATGTATCTCATCCGTGACGAAGAGATGAGTGATGACGATAAACGCGAGGATATGTGTCGGCGTTCAGGCGGGACGAGATTTTTTTTTTTTAATCGCAGGCGGGACAGGCTTGTTGTCAAACAGACAGGACAACAAATCTATTATTGTAAATTATTAGTTCATTCATAATGATCAGAATTCATTTCTCTGCGCGAGTGTGATTTGGTGTCACGGAACTCAGTTACAATAACTTTACTATTGCCCGGTACGTAATAACCCAAGCGCTGGATAGTGATAGTGGATAGTTGTATGTGCGTTGGATCTTTCTGGATTGATGCTGGAAAAGGGGCGACTGCAAAACAGTATTTGATCGAAGAGAGTGAGTAATTTGTTTGTGGAAGAGTTGTCATCTTAATTAGAAGTTGTCATTGAAATTGTAATGTTAATTTAAGATATTTATTTCCAGGGACCTCGGGGAAGAACAGATGGGCTATATTAATAGCCCATCTGAAACGAGTCATCCCTACGATATGTATAAGTTTTATATGTTGTTTTATATTCATTATTTATGTTATGATTCTGTTATACTAATTTGATCTTACAATGTATATTTTGTTTATATTTATATATTTTTTAACGTGAATAAACCAAACCAACCAAAAAATCTAGAAGTTTCTATCCAAGTTAGCCTTTTGTTTTTCTCTAGCATGAGGATATAAGTTCAGCCTATATATTCAGCAAAATAAATAAACATTTTCATATTTTTCGTATTGCACTCGAAAAAGTGTGTGATAATGTAACATGAAGTGCATGAGCTTGATCTAGGATCCAGATTTGAGAACAAAAAGGAAAGATCATCCCTGACATTTGGTCACTTTTTTCGAAAAAAAAAATTGGTTTCCGTCCTCAGAATACTTACTCACGAATGCCCTATTTAGATTCGTATTTTACTTTCACGAAGTATGTTATGCATGCATCATTATTTATGCTTAAGTTTTCCTTCTTATCTGCATATGCTACACTTCTCTGTTCAATATCACTTTACACGGTGAAAAAAAGTAAACAGTGGCGGGGGGGGTCATTTCAGAGCCCCACTGCAAAAATAAACCAATTATCATCATAATTTCCAGTAAAAGGGGCATTACCACATTGGACCACAGTATTTGTAAACAGATTTGTGTTTTAAGATTAACACATTCATGCGTCCACTGATCAGGGAATAATTTGTGATTGTTCCAAGAAAATTTCTGATAATTTATCTTTTCTTGGACCTTTAGTATACTACTCTTTTAAAATAAATTTGAAGAAAAAAAAAACAATTTCACCCCCATCATCCCCGGGATTTTCGAGAAATAATTCGCCTATAATAAGAGATCATTAAGATAGTCCTCATCCATGAATTAATGAAAGGAGTATTAGATCCGCCAATAAAACAACTAGTCACTATCATCCCTGAGACCCGTTGCACAAACAGTTGAGTTTAAACACAACTCAAGAAATCAAGCACAAGTCCCTAGTACGCGCATTCCATTGGTTAAAAATCAAGTTGATTTTGATTGTTTTTATTTTGTTTGATCGCAACTCTTTGTGCAACCGACCCCTGGTCATCGAAGCCGCCTCAATGAGATTTATATTGGCAACGCAATAAAATCCAAGTCAGCTTGAGAGGAGGATGTATACCGGCTTAATTATCGTTTATTCGTAAAATATTAGGTACTCGCCGGGAAACAGGAAATTGTTATTTATCCTGTGAATAAAATCAATATATCGCTGTCAACTGCGATCATTATCAAGTGCCGTATTTGGATCGCTGTCATTAATATGGTTAATTTACTGCTAAATATTGCCATGATCAAGAATGCTGGTTCGCGTATAGTGCAGTCACACTCGCGTTACCGACTCCAGACCGAGTAGAGAGCATATCCCGGTTTATTTTCATTTGGACTAATGCCGATTCGCCCAATTACCAACTCGTCTACTATCATTTGGTCTACCATCAGTTCGTCCACTATCCACATGGTCTAATCAACATTCCGTCCACTCACCATTTTGTCTAATAACCAGTTGGTCCAATGGCCATTTAGTCCATATACCATTTGGTCTAAATGGATTAAGTGTTAATTGGGCGAAATGAATGAAAAGAAAATAGGTATTAGACCAAATGGTTATTAGACGAAATGGTCATAGACGAACTGGAGATTAGACGCAGTGATTATCGGACCAAATGGTTACTGGACTAATGGTTGTTAGACGGAACGTTGATGGACGGAATGGCATAAGACTAAATGAAGGTAGACCGTGTGCTGAGTGGACGAGTTGGGAATAGGCGAAGTTGCAATTTACCCATTTCAATTGACACCCCATTTGAGTCGGATACCTGGTGACATTGTAAGCACTCTAATTAAATTGTTGTGTGAACGCGTTTAAAGCTCATGACTTACATGACTTGGTATATATGAGGCAGGTTTATTGATTGGTGGTAATTCTGCCCTAATTGTGATTTATTCGCTTTGTTATGCTCCTTCAGAAACAAGGTTGTTTTGACGACATGTGCCATGATTCTTGACATTGGTCGCAATCCAGAATATTAAAGTACGGCAATATATCTTTGTTTTCTATTTTACAGTATGCGAGTTTTCGCTCAGGGAATCGCGAGGCATTCAAGAACAGAGAAAATGTATTGTCAAACTGTCAAATGCCAATCATTACAAACTACAACCAAGAAGTCTTTGTCGAAAGTTGTTGAATCGAAAGGGCATCGTAGTCCTTTATTGGGGACAAACGACATTAATTTCAAATTATTCGTCATCTCTGAAACTTAGCACGAAACAATTGCTGTTCCGGTTCACCAATTTTCGACAAAGACCTCCCAGCTGTTCAATACATTTACTGTGTTCTTGAATACGTCATGCATCACGTGAGCAAAACCCCCTGATTACGCAACGAATTATCAACATGCAAATCGAAAATAAACTCTGTAAAAATATTGGGTAAAATTGTTACCACGAGGGTAATTATAATGTGTCCAACCAATTTGAGGAAGTATTTTACCCAATGCGGAAAGCATATTGTCCAGTAAGATTAAAAAATAAGCAACAATTACTTTAGAATGGGTAAAATTTCCATCACACTGGATAAATGAAAATACCCATAAGAAATACCCAATGTTGGTTGGACACATAGACCCTCATGGAGCACTTTTACCCAATATTTTTTTTAGAGTACATGTCCATTCCCTCTGTCGATCTGACAAAATTTTATGCCAGGTCAGACTTGATCGAAACGGTAGTCCCGGGGAGCAGTTCGTGCACTTTTTTCGTCTGACAAGCTGACAGATCTGACATCCCTTGAATTTGATTGGCTGAAAAGCACTATTACCATGGCAACTGTCCGTTAAACCAGGACATGTCTGATAAAAACGGCTGACAAATCCTTTGACTATACGCACCCCTGAAGGACGGTGGCTCGTGAAAGTTGTCAGCACTGGCAAATTCGGTGACGTCCTTTGATTTGATTTAGCTGGGAGGCACTCATCTCTTATTGTTACCATGGTATTTGAGAGAGAATGATAACTTGTCAAGCTTCATGATGTAGCATCGGAGACTGGGGAGTGTTTCATGAAAAAAAATAATTAAAAACAATATGAAAGGACTTGCCGGACGTTTCATAACCTACTAAAAATGTTGTTTAATATTTTATACAGCGTTGTGTACAATATAAACCTTAAGAGTAGTTTAACAGTCTAAACAATCATGCTTAATTTATAGACAATTATATATTAATAGTCAAACCTTGTTGGTTAAGATTTTAAACAATTGTTTAGACCGTTTAAGCAACTAATATAAGGTTCTAATATATAGCAAACAGCGTTAAAAAAAATAAACCAACTTTTTTTCTGTGTAGACAAATATTTTCGTTGCTGTGGTTAGAGCATGAGCCTGGTTAGAAATGTTAAAGATAAGGATTCGATCCCCGAAATGGCATCTATGCCCTTTTGCGGGGCATTTATCTATAAATGAAAATGATAAATTTGACATGATGATGATTTAGTGTCGGTGTATGTACGTGCTTAATAGGTCCTTGAAAATCTCTACCAGATAAATACGATCTAATCCGGTGCTCGGTTCTCAGCCAGTTTCTGATGGATTTTAGCACTGCCTTATTAACTCATGATTTGATTACTCACAAGGATAACTGCTAATCAAATAACATAATTAAATTACTCGAGTCCTTCATTAATAATTATTAGATGAGTTTAGGCGGATCATGACAGACTAATTATTCTACCGCCGGTGGACAAATATTTGCTCGATGTTGCCTCAATTACCGTTTACTATTTTTTCGTAGGGGCGGCCCCCTTTTCTCTCGAAAAACTTGACTTTAAATCAATATTAAACAGGACCGATATTTAATGTTTTATTTTATACCGTCTTTATTCTCATATACCGTCTATACACCTCATTCAACGGTTAATGATAATCCAGAGAAGACGATACGGTGCAATGAAAAAGAATTTCAAAGAAAGAAAAGACTCCTGCAAAATAAAGCAACATAGAATACATTTCAAGTAATAAAAAACGAAGTACTATGTCTTGGCCATTAAGTATTTTAAGGTAAAATATGATACAAACTAGAAAACGATTCATTACTTTGACAATGGGAGGTGTGGCGTTATTATCAACACATCAAAGCTGAGCTCACATTTTGATTTGCTTCAAACATGGGTTACATTAGCTTCAGAATTCAAGGCCATCTATTCGATAAAAAGCAAGCTGATCTTGAACTTGAACTAGAAACCCACAGTGTCAAAGATCGTAATCTATGATGCTGAATAAGAACCCAGGATGGTCTTCTAATCATACACATCGACCCATCGGCCAAAACTAGCTAAATACTCAAAGAATTATTGGGGCAACCGAAAACAAATTAATCGAATGCCGCGGGATATACATCTGTATTGAAAAGGAAATCGATTTGGGGATTATAGAGGATTAAAAAGGTGCTTTGTTCGCGCCACAATGTAACCAGACACCAAATTATCAAAGGATGTAATTTTGTTCAGTTACTGAAGTTCCATCAACGCGTGCGCTATAAGAAATCGATGTATTATTACTCGCTGTTTGAACCATGATTATACATGTAGATGGTATCTCCATGTTTGCATTTTTAAGCAATTGTTAGTCGAAGAAAGAAAAAAAGGCCGGTCAAACATATGAGAAGGGTAGCCGTTGGACCCTTTTGAATGCTTTATTTATATACATTTTGTTTAATTAATAGAACTATTTCAAATGAATTTAGTTAATGACTGTCCACTTTTGAAGTACTTTCATTAGTTTTTTCCCTTTTTTACATCGATGATATTGTAAAATCCCAAAATGAATTTAAGCCTCCAAACTCAATCGAAATTGATATTCATACAAAACTCTCATAAAAGCATAACAATGTAAGAATAGCATTCTCGAGGCTTGCATCAGTAGCCCTGATTACATCGTAAGCAGCTATCTATTAAAATGTACATGTTCAATGATTGTTTGTTTGTCTGGATTTTTGTTTGTTTTTGTTCAAATACACGATGATAATAGACCCGTTTCCTGGTATTGTTGGATATGGCAGCGAAGGTTCTGTTAGCTTACCCTTATTGTTTATTACTTCATATTCACAAACCAATAAATTTGCCACCACGCTGCCTCGACTGTCATTATTAGACCGTGAATGAGGTCGTGCATATTTAATCATTCATCTAAATAAAACAAAAAAATATTTGAACGATTTTGATTCACTCCGCAATGTGGTAGAAAACATACTTTGATGATTATAATGACGTAACAAAAAACATGCAGGCTGGGGCGCATGGGCGGTGCGATGGAGGGGCAAGGGACGACCGACCTCATGATTTTTAAAGGAGTGAAAAGGGAGGAAAACGAAGAAATGGTAGGGAGAAGGGGAATTAAAAAAAACAAGAAGAGTATAAAAACGAAAGGTAGACTTATGCGTCTTGTAATGTTATACACAATAAAAACGATGTTTCAAAATTTAAACAACGCTGTTTATTATAAACCTTACAAAATTTGTATCTCTTATTTATTGAGAGTTAAATATTCAAATTTGAACTTTGCTGTTTACGATTTAATAGATTTCAAGCAATTGTTTAAACTGTTTAAACAACTATTGTAATGTTCATATAGTAAATAACGTTGTATAAAATTCTAAACAGCGTGTTTCTTGTGTAGTACACCTGTTATTCAACTCAGAAATAACATGACGTCATTGTTAAGTCGTCTTCCCCCCCCCCCTCCCCCATAAAAACTTCCTACTGCCTCCCCCTGCTCACAAAATGGCAATGAATGGTGGCTAACCATGCATACGTATCATTAAGGAGCTTCAAACAGACCATTTATTAGCAATTTGTAGATGTTTGATTCATGTGAATGTCAGAACCAAAAAAAATATTGCGAAACCTCATGGTTCTCTTTCAATGAACGTGTACAAAACGTGAAAATCATCATCTACTGTTTTTGTTCATGGTCAGCCCACACCCCTCGGTATAATGTCATTACACTCTCAAAATAGTTGGGCAAATTGTGTCCAACTTTTAAACAACCCTGGACAACATACTGTCCACACAACTATTGGTTAAATTCTGCCCAAATCGGGTAATAGAAAATAATAATTGGGTAATAAATTTGCTCAATTGGATAATAATTGCCCAGAATGTATATATATATATTTACCAACATACATTACCCAACACAGTGGACAGTATGTTACCCAACATTTAAAGAGTGTATCAATATGTTTGATTTTGATTGTTTTATCCTTTTCTTCAAGGATACTAGTAATTATTGATAATTCGACTAAGTCCTTTACTAAGTCCTTTACTAAGTATTGACGTACGTCAAAAAACAGACTGAACGCAATATAGAAATTGAAATCATTTGAAATTGACAATATAGGATTACTTCAAATTTTTGTGTGGCAGGCATTGATACTCTATATACATGATATAGTCTGCATCTTTGAGTGTTCTGGCGCCAAACTAATGCCAGGGAATCGTCATCAATCAAAGTCTATATCTCAACCAACATCACATTTCTGCGAACTTCTCCGAAATATTCCGGCTTTTCATACCAGAACCATGATAAACGGTAGACAGGTCGAGGGACCGGGGGTGACCTAGAAGCACAAAATCACATTAACTGTGGAAAGATGTGATTCACACTGGTAAAATATTTCACTTTTAAAGGAACAATTACAGTATGAATGGGGTTCAATTGTGTCTACATACTATAGTTGGCGCTGTGAAAATATGATGCACATATTTGATAATGTGTAGAGGGTATTTTCACACTGTGGACACATCGATAGTATCACCGTTCACAGTGTGTTCAGAGTGCGCTTACAGTGTGTTCACGTAGATGGTATGTGAAGATGATATTCACACTGGTAAAATGCTCAAATTTAACAGTGTGAGAATAATTGTAACCCTGTCCACGCCTCGATAGTGTGACCGTCCACAGTGTGTTCAGATATTGGACTATGTGAATATGTGATTCACAGTTTTAAAATGCCCAAATCTTACTGTGTGAAGGTGACTTCACATTTTGTTCCACTCTTGAACCATGGAACATCATTCTTTCCAGTGAGGAGGGGGGGGCACATTCTCATTGTGCCAAAACACTTAACCCCCCCCCCTCCAGCTTCTTGTACCTCCAAAATAATTCAGACAGTTTATTGTTTATTCGTCACCATGCCAACGCTTCATTCGCGATGTTAGTTGTGCTTGATTAGCCTAAATACCCCGATGCCGTCACGTAAACATGCGAATTCATTGCTAAGATGAAATAGATGGAGAGAACCTTTTTTTTTGCAAAGCAGATTTAGCATTTTCACAGCAGGTCATCGGATTTAGTTTATTCTTTCTTTGGCTCACACGACCTAAAAAAAACGTTAGGTGGGGTTGTTGATTAACGATGGGGGTACAGTGGTCATGGTGGTAGACTAGAAAATGGCTGAAGTGAAGATTTGACACCTCCTTTTACGTGATCATAGACCTCATTACACTTTTATATTCATTCATTGGATGTGACTCAGATGACATGTTTCTGCAGTTTACATCGTGCAGCCAAATAAAACCGACATTATTGAATATTCGAAGACAACTGTTTTAACTTAATACCGCGATTCATAGAGCAGTTTTATCAATAATTTTCAACTTAATTCAATTTCATCCCTCATCATGAAATATAAAAATAAAAACATAATCATGAACATAATCAAGGAATTAAATAATAGTTAAAAGTAAAAATATTGGGAAAAAGGGAACGCAACATAAAAAATACATTCTCATAATATCTATGACATAGCATAACCAGATAATTTTAGGTAAGATTTTTTGAAGGATATTTTCTTTAAAACCTCGGCAAAGGCTGATTGAAATATATATCGAAGACTTTCTAAACAAAATTCGGTTTCAACATGATACTTCTTACCAGTAGCATGCTCTAATATGTACAGTCTAATCGGCGAAAGACCGCAAAACCTACTTCAGACCGATCAAATATAACACGTTAATACCAATGACTTACCATCGGTCCGGTTTGAGTCGGTTATATTGGTGTGACTGTAATTTATTACGGATACCTGCCCCTCGGGTCGAGTGTTTTTTAACTGTAATTTTCTTAAAAGTCAAACGCTTTGATATTGTTATTTTTAAGGAGTACTAAAATAGTCAATATCCGACCGATGCCTTAAATTTAATTTGATATAGGTCATATTTTGACGAGAAGATGACTTAAGCTACCATGGCTACAATTACACCAATGGAATCTACTCCTGGGGCTCGTTTAAAACTGTTGTAACTTTTTCATTACGGCAACTACCATGGCAACAGAGCTAAGCATCCAATCAAAATCAAGGTTTCCGTGGTAGTTGCCATAATGGCAAAGTTATAACAGTTGTAACTCTTTATAAAACGGGTCCCTGGTATTACATATACGTTGGTTTCAATGGTGTCATAATCAACGGAAGGTTTCATTGATGTTAGTGTATCATTATCTGACGTCATATATGTAAATAGCAGAAGGATTCTATTGATCTGGTGTTGCAGGAGGTTGTCCTGACATTTCTGTAAATGCAACTGAAACAAGCAGATTGAAAGTAATTTCATGAGTTTGGCGTTTCATCGTCTCGAATGAGGTTGTCATGGTTTAATTAATTACGTTGGTTTAGTGCTCTTTTGTTTGGGATGGGGTAGAATATTCCTTGTTTATTCATAGTTCAAAACATAGAACGAATTTTCTTCTCATGACGGTACTTAAAAACGGCAATATTCGAGGCATAAAAGATCGCTGATTGAACTTCTTAGAGTGAAAACTAAGAGAGATTTGAATTTCGAGGGTCACAAAACTCACAATGTTGAGATGTGGGCCCCCTGCCCTGCCTCCTGGGTATGTCTAAATTATTCATGATTTATATTTTCTTCATACTCCTTGTTTTGCTGGTTGTTTTCATGATTGGAGTTTTCTTAATAATAATTCGTAATTTTGGCTCAGCTGGCATCCATTTTGTTAAACATTATACTCTCTTAGACAGTGATGGATCGGTATTTTTGTAGGAGTGATAGTATAACATCTGCACTGCCGCTTCAAATGAAGTTTCTAAAAGTTTGAACTCCCGTTTCGTGTATAGCAATAAAAATACTCTTGTCAGACACATGTACGAATTAACCGGGGGCAATAATTCACTTATTGAATACGTATTTATCTTTTCAATCTTTGGTTTTGGTTTCCTATGACACTATCAAACAAGGAGAACACTTTCATTTAAAAAATCAAGTCACCCCTACAACAAATTGGAAAATGGTAATTCCACATGTTCACAGGGGAAATAAAACTAAGTGTTACACTAAATATTATTAATGATGAAACATGAAACATTGGACATTCTATACAGCAAAATATACAACTTCAAAAATAATATTGGATCACTAAAACCCAATCAATTATAACAGATAAAGAAAATCATAAGATGAAAGCAGTTATGAAAGGCAACCTAACAAAACATTATATTTGAATCATAACTATTCTATCTACATGATCTACCCAAATTGTTAAAAATGAAATATTTGGCATTCTATAAAGTAAAATACAAAATTAAGACATAATATTTGAACACAAAAGCCATATCAATTATCCTGAATAAAAAATAAGAATTATAGGATAGACATGATAGATCTGTAAGAATATAGCTGCAGTTATGAAAGAGAACAAATCAGCATTACACATTATATTTCAACCATAAATAACTATCTACCCAAAACGATAAAAATGAAATATTGGACATTCCATATTAGAGTACGATACAAAATTTCAAAAATATTATTGAATCGCTAAAGCCATATCAATTTTCCTGATTATTAAGAAAATCATAAGATGAATGTTGTGAGAATAGCTTCAGTTATACTTATGATAGGCAACTGATTGGCATAAAACATACGTGTTTTTAAGATGTTGTTTATTGAATTCATTCAACACATCAATACAATATATATTTTTCTGAATAACATAATACATATAAAATATATCCGAGTAACAAAAATACAAATAAAATATACATTAGTTGTTCCATCATTCATTGATTTGATCAAAAGAAATATCTGTAAGTATTATACATAAGTTAACATGGTTAATAATAGTCTATATATTTACATCAAACTGATTTGTAATATGAAACTCATATTATGTTTTACATTGTACTGAATGAATACGTTTCAGGAACCATTTATATACGATATACTCAAATGCTACAGTCACGATAACGAAACCGATTCCCAACCGACCGATAATATGTCATTGGTAATAACGTAATAGCTTTGATCGGACTGGAGCCGGTCTCACTGATGTGACAGTGCATCGATTCCATGTTCGAGCATTCTGTATGTCCTAATGAATTAGGTTTAATGCATCTCATGAAAGGGTTGTACAGCAATTGTAGTTTACAAATGCATCAATCAAAAGTAAGCGCTTTCTTGTCGATCGTAAACAAGGAACAAGGAACAAACAATGAGGGAAAATATATAGATATATATACATTATACATACCATGCATTCATTATCATCTTTAAGGGGGTAAACATCGTCCAATTTACCCAAATCCATCTCATTATAGTTTATCTTAACAAAATAAGAATCAATCTTAATTGAAGTTTCATATTGGTTCTTTATATCAGGAGTTCCAACATGTTTATCTTGGAGAAATTAATCAGACCATCGCTGATTAAAATTATCTAATCAATTTCTGCTACATTTCAAGGACAAAGTAAGTAACTCAATATTCAATAATATTATTTGAACAGACAAATATTAACAGACACATAAGTTTATATTTATATCATGTATATAGAGGTTATTTTTTTACTAATTCGTTTGCTACTTGTTTATGTATACATCTCGAAAGTTGTTATATTTCTTTATCAAATCGTGGTCCATCCAACGTCGTAAAGCGTTTGTTTGGCTTCAATTTCTTATGATTATCATAATTATACCGTGAAATATATGCACTACTCAAAATTCAATGACCCACAGTCATTTCCAGCTAGATACCCTTGCCCATGGATAATAATAATAATAATAATAGTCAGTTCTTGTATAGCGCATAACACATTATAAATAACGTCTCTATGCGCTTCCAAAGGACTTGGATATTATTACCCTGGCTTTAGCCCCGCAGCCTTTTACAGCGCTGGGGCATTTCAAGGAATAAATTCCTGCCAGGTACCCATTCACCTCACCTGGATACGGTTGTTGTTGTTTTTATTCATTTTGTTCTTTTTTCTGTTGCCATGGTTTTTTTTTTCAATTAATAATCCATCTCCCTGGCCAATCTTATTCCACTTCCGCCATTATCATGATTATTTCATTTTGTTTCTGATTTACTTTGCAAGATGTAATGGAGTTAAACCATTATCGTATACTGACTTGCTTTTATAATTTACGTATTTTTGCTTGTACAGTTTTATTTTTCTATCTGAATCATTTACCTTGTAAAGGCACGCTATTAGCTCTTGAATTTTGAAAACGATTTTAATGAAGCACATGTACTGCAACAGATTGGGCCAGAAATAAGAAATCAATGAGTACATTCTATATACAATTAGAATGTCTGAAATAAAAGTCGTTTCGAACAAAAATAACAGAAAATACGTTTTCCTTTTGAAATTTAATACAATTACGATCACTTTTTGTGTGTGGAAAGTGTGATTGATTTATATATATATATATATATATATATACAAGACGATAATGAAAACATTCACTACACTGAGCAAAATCATAGGCTTCCTTAGGGATGTCTAATATACTTACATTGAACTACATATTAACTAATATATACATGTAATTGCATTATAAAATACATGTAAATAATATTCACATACGGATAAATGTATTACAAGCAAAGTAAAACATGCGACATATAACAATATCAAAGTATACATGAAGGGGGTCAGCACATGCACCCACCCCTTCCCCCAGATCCAGGGATATCTGTCTGTTGCATTTGATTCCCTACCCCCCCCCCCCCACCCATCAACTTTTCATGCTTTGAAATGTCCACGCTGTCTATCACGCATCTTGTCTAGTATGAACAAGAGAAATAAGAATGTAAATTTGTATCAAGTATAATTATCTTTAGAATGCCCACTGCCCTCTAGCGCACCTTCCTTCAAAAGACGCTGGTTTTAATTGATCTTGATGCTATCAGTCAATTGCACTTGTTAAAAGGTATAAAGCGAGGAAGGGAAAATATTGATTTGCCATTTTTAAAAATAATCCATCGACCCTTTTTGCCGTCCTTTTAAATCTGGTTTGCTAATGGAGCCTATTAATCATAGCAAATTGAGTATTTGTGTTTATATCTTTAAGGGGGTTGACGTTCTCCATCACTAAGTTATTGAACGTTATTTGAGTGAAATTTGTACGTGTTGTTGTTGTTTAAAATTCCCGTCGGAAACAGGACAGTATTTTGATATGATTAATGAAAAAAAAATGTGAGAGCGCAGTACACTGTAAAAAATATTGGGAAAAATTTTAACCAGCACGAGGGTAATGATGTGTCCAACCAATTTTGGGCAGTATTTTACCAAATGCGGGAAGTATATGGTCCAGTAAGGTTAAAAAATAAGCAGCAATTACTTTGGAATGGGCAAACTTTTCGTCACACTGGATAAATAAAAATGCCCAAAATAAATGCCCAATTTGGTTGGACACATAATTACCCTCATGGAGCAATTTTACCCAATATTTTTGTAAAGTACCCAGAACAAAAAAGGGGGAAGATGGATATTAAAAGGAAACGTCTTCACTATGAAAATGAAAGGGTAAATGGGTAAAGCACCCTTCTAAATGGGCTGAGGGGTATCAACCTTGTAAAGGTAGATATGGCTGTCACTCCTTGACCCTTTTCCACTCTTTTCCATCTTTTTCGCCTTTTGTGTTTTAACTAAATAAAGTCCCTAAAGAGATACTTCAGTTGAAAGAACATGACATCACATGTAAGTTGCCCCCCCCCCCCCCTTCATCATTCCCTATGAAAATATCCAGGTGCCACCGCCCCCGTCTGTCACTGATTGGCTAGTTTCTATTTTTACAATATATTCATCTTCTACTCGTTAGTGAAACGAGTCGCTATCGCCTTCATTCAATCATCGCAATCCTCACAAAGCAGTCGGCACAATTATTAAACAATCAGCAGTCCATTGGTTGACGTTGACAAAATGGGGCATTTATTCCACGCACTTAGAAGGGATTTATCCGAATCAATAAGGAATGGATAACTTCAAGAGCTTCCAATAAATGACCGCCTTACACGTCGAGCCGGAAAAGTAGACGGTGTTTTAACAACTCTTCAATCAGAAAACCGTCGTCTGCGTTCGGCTGCTTTTATCCCGGCGCCCAGAGGAGGCCCGACACACGCACTCTGAGCATGCTCATCGCTCGCTAAAGAGGTTTCAATTGGCATGAAACCTAAATCAAATGTTTACCAATTTTAAACTCGTTTCTCTTGCTACATCTCCGAAGCGTTGTGTGATAGTTATTAAACTGAGTGGTTCTATCGACAAATTGTCTTCGGAAATGAAATGTGTCTACATAATCCAATTCCATGGCCTAGTATCTGATGTTTCACAAGGAATGGATAGCTTCTAGTATTTTCAATAGATGACCGCCTTACACTTAATATTATGCTATACGTATATCGAGAGGGAAATGTGTTAGATATGGTGAGTTTCTGATCATTTAATGTTTTCTTTCAAAACCTAGGATGTGTCAGGTTTCGACACCTCCCAACCCCGCCCGAATAAAAGCTTCTTTTTTGCCTACTAAAAGCTTGTTCACTCCAGTTCATAACTAATTTATATGATATGTGTGTCCTCAAACTATCATGGTGCCGATGATATGACTTTTGCAAATTTACATCACAAAAAATCGACTCCTCGGTATAGTATCCCTGCTTGAAATAGCAGTGTCACAGTGTGTTCACATTGTGTTCATAGTGAGTTCACATTGTGTTCATAGTGTGTTCACATTGTGTTCATAGTGTGTTCACAGTGTATTCATAGTGTGTTCATAGTGAGTTCACATTGTGTTCATAGTGAGTTCACATTGTGTTCATAGTGTGTTCACATTGTGTTCATAGTGTGTTCACAGTGTATTCATAGTGTGTTCATAGTGAGTTCACATTGTGTTCATAGTGAGTTCACATTGTGTTCATAGTGTGTTCACAGTGTGTTCATAGTGTGTTCACAGTGTATTCATAGTGTGTTCATAGTGAGTTCACATTGTGTTCATAGTGAGTTCACATTGTGTTCATAGTGTGTTCACAGTGTGTTCATAGTGTGTTCACAGTGTATTCATAGTGTGTTCATAGTGAGTTCACATTGTGTTCATAGTGAGTTCACATTGTGTTCATAGTGTGTTCACAGTGTGTTCACGGTGTATTCATAGTGTGTTCATAGTGAGTTCACATTGTGTTCATAGTGAGTTCACATTGTGTTCTTAGTGAGTTCACATCGTGTTCACTGTGTGTTCATGGCGTGTCAATAGTGTGTTCACATAGTGAACGTTGTGAAGATGTGACTCACGCTGTTAAAATTGTCAAAATCTAAGAGTGACAATAATTTCACACTCGACAGTGTGAGTGTTTACATAGTGGACACACGATGAACACATTGTGAACACACTATGAACACACTATGAACACACTTTGAGCACACTATGAACACACTATGAACACACTTTGAGCACACTATGAACACACTATGCACACACTGTGAACACACAATGAACACACTATGCACACACTATGAACACTGTGAACACACCCTGAACACACTATAAACATACTCTGCACACACTGTGAACGCACTATGAACACACCATGGAACACTGTGTTATTTTCAGTAGCAATGAAATAGCTTATATTAGGCGAGATATCTATAAAATGGTATCTCAATAACTAAAGCTCTTTCCTTTGATGTTCTTTATACATAATGTTTTGAAGAAGCCATACACGTAACAAATTTCTTTTTTTTATAATTATGCGGGGGTTAACTTTTTTTTATGATGTAGGCCTATATAGTCACGTTTACATTCACATGTTTTTAAGTTTTCCCTTTCTAAAAGAGTTGAGTTGAGTGTTTTCCATTGTACCTCCCTTTCTCAATATCACAGAAGACCCCCCCCCCCCCCTCTCTCTCTCTCTCTCTCTCTCTCTCTCTCTCTCTCTGAGGCATATAAATCGTAAACTTATCACGATCGCATAACACCTCTAAATAAGAACACATCATCATTTAAAGGTTACGGGGTATTGGATATCATATCTCTGGTTTTAATTTGTTTGCATTGAAAATGTGTGCTTTTCAATGATGAAGTGCCAATATTGCCCCACGGGGTTTTTGAAAAAAGTGCAAAGGCAGGATGCGAACCGTGTCCAGATTTGAATAAGGCCTACTGATTTCAGTCAGGATAACGGGACTATAGGAAAATGCATGAATACAATGTATCATCGAGATAGTTTTCGATGCTACTGGCGCATCGTAGGGTCTGCGCATGCGCTATGGATTGGGTCCTCGTCCTTTTTACCATCCTTCACAGTATGTGTTCGTTCGGCCTATGCTACAGATACAGCAACGAAAACCGTTCTAAACCAACCAATGGTATGGTTTTCGAACTAATGCAATAGCTTTGATCGTATAAAGCTGGTTTCGTCGGTGTGAATATAGCATTACCTTACATCCAAACACTGGAGTTCAGTAGGGGCAGCTCCAGGGGCTCGTGCCCCCCCCCCCCTCAACAAAAAAAAATGTTTTACAATCAAGGGGGAAATGAGAAAAGGAAAGAAAAAGATAGGAAAAAGTCAAATCTGATATCATGTACTAAATAGCAAGCCAAGGATCTTCGACAAAATTTCCAAAATTTGTGCTCGTTCCTTTCATTATCTCGCAGCTTTATGAAAATAAAATTCCCCAAAGGCCATGTCTGGCCCCTCAAAATATTCTGCTCTTTACGCCACTGCATCCAATGACTAATTGCGTTAAAAATGGTACTATAATTGAATCTTCACCACCCCCCCCCCAAAAAAAAAAAAATATATATATATATATATATATATATATGGGTGTGTGTGTGTATACCATGGTTACAATGCTGTATATCCAGCATTCAATATCAAGGGTTCCATGTATATACATGTAGTAAATGAATAGATAATAAAACAGACGAGTGATTTGTTTGAAATCATTTGATGCCGAAAGTCCGTGCCTTATCATTCCATTTGTGTTTCGCAGTTTCACAAAACACAGTGACGCAATAGGCATAATATGAATAGAATAATATGGTTTATTCTGCCTTCATTTAGGAACACTGTAGGGGCGGCCCCAGGAACTCAATTTTATTCATTTAGATATTATTTTATTTCATGTTTGTTTGATGTTGTTTTGTTGTTTGCTTTTATTTCTGCGTTCAAAGAATACAATATCAAATGTGACATAATTATATGCAATATACAAAATAATCCATAACATTAACAATATAATCATAATACATAATGAATACAAAATAATGATTATGAGCATAAACTTGACTTTTTGAAAAAAAATTATAATAATAATATTTAATGAACGCAGGAGACCGCCATCATGATGGCGGCCTCATAAAAAAGGATCGTGACTGAGATTTATATATACTGATCAAGTGGGTGCAATGTAGGTGCAGGTACGGGTGCTGTAGATAGCAGTCTAGAGTGATATAAGACTTTTTTTTTTGTCGTTAAAATAATTCCACTTTATTGATTGTTTTAAAATATTTCATTATCTGTTAATGAAAACCAAAAAACAAACTAACAAACAAGCAAGAAAACAACAAAACAAAATTAACAGGCAATAACTCATTAAATTAGTAACTTGCTCATAGCCTTGGTTGTGCAAAAATGGTAAGAGTTTGAGAAAGACACATGGGGGGTTTGACAATGGACATAAGCCCCCGTCTGCTTATAAAGTTGTACACAATGTGAAGGCAATGATGGAAAGCGCTCTCTTATGTGCTCATGTTTTGAAGCGAGTATGAAAATAGTCAAATTTTCAGGTGACGACATTTTAAATTAACCTTTTCATCTGCTTATTTTTTGCTTGAAAGATTTTGGGCAGGGAATGATCAAATTCACTTTATGTAGCTTGGGTAAGGGGATTAAATTTTGATCCTTTTGGAAAAAAAGAACCCATTTCCCTATTTTTTGTTAGCATTGCCATAGGCCGATCAAATCTTCACGTTAAACATATCGCATCGCGAAAAAGTTTAATAATGCAAACATCGTAAAATCGAAATTAGTTTTTGTCTCACCTGCGAAGCAGAGTGGTGAAATAAGAAATTTTAATTGGCGAATGTGGGTATTTGTGTGGTTGTGTTAATTTGGAGTATGGGTTGACTATGATTGAGTGATATTTCTTTTAAGAGAAGCTTTTAAGGAGTATAAGGTGGAACAAGATTTAATATTGTCTGCAAGATTATTCCAAATGTTAGGACCATGATGTCGAAATGATTTAGAGGTAATGAAAAGTCTGGGATTTGTGAGATAAAAGTTTCCAGATGTACGAGTTGGGAAGGTATGGACAGAACTATTGAAATTTAAATAAAACAAAACAAACAACTTGTTTAAATAAAAGAAAATGGATGGGTATAGATGAAAGACACAGGGTTATCCCATGGAGCTATTTATAGCTCCATGATTATCCATTGCTAAAATTTTCCTGCCATTAATCAGCATTAATTGGAAATAAATGCCTTTTTTTGGTTTGTTATTTTTTTTTTGTATAAATCACCCCCCCCCCCTTAGAAAATCCTGGATCCGACCCTGTGGATATCCTTTTCTATCATCATTATTAGTTTTACCGGTACATCTGTTCCCTTCCTTTTTCCCATGTCTCTTTTTATCTTGCATTCCTTGAAAAATCAAATGCGGAGGCTACCAAAGCCTGATCCCAACCCCTAGGATTCCCCCTAGGCTGTTGGTGTAAAATCAGCAACATCAGTCCAGGGCCCTCGGAAAGATTTTTTTTACAGGGGGTGCTGATGGAAATTTGACTAGCAAAAAAAAATGGTTTCACAAAAAAATGAAAGTTATTTTAGTCCCGAGAAATTTGACAAGCAAAAAAGGGGGGTCAGTACACAAAGTAGGTCATTTTGGTTATATGTCTCCATTTTTTCACACCTACAGAATTCCAGGGGGTGCTGCCTATGGAGAATAACACCCGCAGCACCCCCCAAGAAAAATCTTGGGGGCGCTTTAGCACCCCCGCTTCCCGGGGCCATGGAAATCACAATTAGCATGATTAGGTCTAATCACAGCGTGCAGCTCAATGCATTGGTTAGAATAAAAAATTGTTCAAGTACTTTATCAGTGGACCACATTGTTTTAAGATACAGATCTTACGGTATGACATTAAAAATGCAGTGACGTTAGTTATGATGCAGATTTTAAAAGGAACTTAGTAGAACAGAAACAAATGTTATACGCCACAGGACATCATTTTGACACCGTTTCTTTTTCTATAACCGATGACAGTCAGATCTTTTAGATGTATTTATGATTTTTCCCTCAATTTTTCATCTTGTGGGCGCATCGTGGTCTAGTGGTCCTGACTCTCGCCTTTCAAACAGAGGGTCGTGAGTTCGAATCCTAGCCATGGCGTGTTTTCCTTCAGCAAGAAATTTATCCACACTGTGCTGCACTCGACACAGGTGAGGTGAATGGGTACCCGGCAGGTTTAATTCCTTGCATGCACTGAGCGCCGGTGATGGTAGCTCGAGCTAAAGCAGGGGTTATAATAGCAGCACTTTGTATCCTCTGGCAAAAAGCGCTTTATAAATCCAGCTATTATTATTATTATTTTTTTTTTTTTATTATCTTTCATTTTGTGCTTGTATTCTAGTCATTTTTACTATTTTCAACTCGGGTTTAGCCGGAACACAATCATTTCTTACTTTGGAATACTGGGCGGTGGAACGAATTTGAAAGAGGTGGGGACTGGACATGCATAAAACCAAGTTTTAGTAATTTTACACGATATTTTCTTTTTAACATTGTTGCTGAAAATGGGGGCTGAACGCCCACACCCCCCCCCCCCCCTTCCACCAGATAATGCCCATTTTACCAACCTGAAGATGTTTCATGTTTATAAGGTCTTTTTTTAATAGTCTCTTTTATAAAGTGTTGCTCGTGAACGATAGTGTATCAGTATAGTATATACCCCATGTCTCCTGAATTTTACAAATTCGTTTTCATTTTACTTCATTATGGAATTATTTGATTAATCTCCATGTACTGTTTTTTGTTTGATTTCAAAGATGTGAAAATGAATGAATTTGAATTCGAATTTTGCATTTCTCATACATGCTTTGTAATCAGGGATCACCCTACTAATGTAGCCAGTCGGGTTGACGACGTATACGGCATTGATCATGTTGATTTCAGAGATAAACTACTTTTCATCACGTTAGTTGAAATTGTCGAAGAAAGTCGAAAGTGAGAGAGCGAAGCGACCGAGATTGTCATCGGGGCAAGTTTCCATTTAATAAAAGAAGAATTAAAGTATTCAATGCACACTTTTGGTGACTTTTTGTTTTATTTTTCAATTTAAAAAAATGTAAGTTTTCACAATTTCGAGGGGTCAACTGCCCCCATCCTCCGCTGCGTACGGCCACGAATGAAATGGTGACCATCATGATGGAAATAAATACAGTAAAAGACGATACACCCACAGCATAGACATGATAAATAATGCCTCTCGCCTGGTACAGACTGACTTTAACCATGTGCATCAATCAACAGTTTTCCATTTGCAAATTGGTACGAATGGACAAAATGTAAAATATCTCAAACAAAAGGTCTGAATCAAGCAGCTTTCTTTTCAAAATGTGAATACCACTTTCATTTCGTGCCCTCCCCCCTTTTGAGAAGCAAAAAAAAAATTGAACCCCTTTTATTTTTTTGCTTGTCAATTTTTTTCGGGTACGAAATATCCTTAATTTGTGGTTGAAAACCCTTTTTTTTTTTTGCTTTTTGGTAAATCCTGGATCCGCCCCTGGAGAATACTACTCCAGGTTTTATTTTCGTCAATAACGTCTTCGTGAAATGTTATTCTTGTTTTATTCATTCTTGTTCCCTTTTTCTCCTTTGTTTCTTTCTTCTTGTTTGTTATTACGTATAAACCTTCGTCGAGACAAAATCGTTCTTGTTTGTCGTTTATGGGTTGCGTGCGTCACATTACATAAATTAAGCTTTTGGGTGAATCTCCTTTTTCTCATATATTATTGTGTGTGTTGTCAATTATAGTATATAGATTAGAAGAATGTTATCTACGTCTATACGTTTTCTTTGTTTGTTTAATTATGTATCTATTCATTTCTTTTCTAGCAAAAGGAATACAAGAAAATTACAAATACAAGAAAATCGAAAGACCCATCGACCGGTGGCCATGAATAACCCAAAGGACACTAGTTCCCATCAAAGGTTATATCCCACGAACGGTTAATAGTTTTACAAATTATGCTACCGAATGTAAATTTTGTGTGCGTTCGTATTTTTCTGCTGGAAATGAATGCATATGAAATGATTTCGTACAGTACTTACAAATATCTGTGCAACCTTCTTACAATGATTGAACACCATCGTTATATTTCAAATAATACTATGTACAAATTTGCTTTATACTTCAAACAAATCAGCAACGTTCAGCATGTGTTTAAAGGACAAGTTTACCCCAACAAAAGGTTGATTCAAATAAAAAGAGAAAAATCCAACAAGCATAACGCTGAAAATCTCATCAAAATTGAATGTGAAATAAGAAAGGTATGACGTTTCTAAGTTTCAATTAATATCACAAAACAATTATATGCGTTATCCCGATGACATCACTCACTCACTAGTTCTTTTGTATTTTATTATATGAAATATGAAATATTCTAATTTTGTCCTCATGGTAATGTGAACGAAGTTTTATTTTACCCTGAATATGTGGAATTACCATTGTTTTGACATTTTATGGTTCGGTCAAGTTGGTTCTTATTTGTCATTTTTTTATTATTAAATATTGTATAATTCAACAATAAAAACCAAAAGAAAGAGTGACATGGACATCGTCAACTCTCTCATTTGCATGTCACTGTGTTGTGCATATAACTATTTTTGTGAAAAATAAGCGAAACTTTAAAATGTCATAACTTTCTTACTTTACATCCTATTTTGATTTTCAAAATTATGCTTGTTGGATTTCTTTCTTGATTCAAATCAACATTTTTCCTGGGGCGTGCTTGACCTTTAATATGGTACGGTTCACAAAAGGTCTCGTTACTTCTTCATTGCTACTATGATTTATAGACAGCTGGAGCTGCATGAGGAGAGGATTAAGTCACTTAAATCATGCTTACATCCCACGAAGTTCACGAAAGTTTTTCAGTCCTTTCAGTTATTCGAATCCCTCGATTTCCCATCGTTATCGTCAAAGGTCTTCCGGTAATAATCATATCTTGCGGCGATAGCAGGGATAATCTTAAGTCCATCAATGTTCTAAATATAATGATACTTAAGGAAAATCGCATGCATTTATCATGACTTGATTCTGTGAATCTGTAGAAAGTATACACTTTGATACAAAAAAGGTCTTGAAACCTTTTTTTCGCATGTAAAGGGTAAGCATGGAATTTTCCTTTTTTTCAAAATTCAATTTCTTTATGACATGGAAAAAAAATTTTGAGTAAAAGTTAATTTCAGAAAATAGTTCCTTCTAGCATATTTATGGTTAGCAAAAATGAATTTTCAGGTGTTGTTTTTCCCCCAACTTATCATGAGTAAATGCTTATTAGACAACCTTTTTTTTTAATTAGTTTTCACCATAGGACCTAATGCCTTTGTCTTAAGCGCGTCTTTTTTTCCCTAAACCCTACAGCAAGAAATACATAGGCCTTCTGAGATAGTTACAAGCAGTGGCGGATTCAGGAAGGGCACAGTCGGCCCGTGCCCCCCCCCCCCTTGTGAAGCAAAATTAAAATATGTAATGTAAAAATGCCATTAAAACATAAGTGTGCCCCCCCCCCCCTTGAAAGTGATGACCTTTTTTTTTTTTTTGATTGTCAATTTTTTTCGGGGACGAAATATCATACCTTTTTTTTTCTTGTCATTTTTTTCCTAGGAAAAATGTGCCCCCTCCCCCTTTTTTGAAAAATCTTGGATCCGCCCCTGGTTGCAAGAGCCTTCATCTCTCGCAAAGCATAATCCCCTCCCGCCCATCATACTGAAGCCATACCGACGAAATTCAACGTTTTACCATTTTCACTTTATATCTCAACCTCTTTTCACAGTGTTTGATAGCAGTAAGACGATGTCATGTCTTCGCTTTAGGATAATTGCTGCTGCATTGTGTGGAAGACGGCGCTAAACAGTGAAAACCTTCCGGCTAATCAGACATTCAAGCAGTGTAAGTACCTAGTAAATGTATTGGTGTGTTGCAAGGAAATATTTGCAATCAATTGCAAAGTTTTTTGCAATAACAATTGATATCAATATACACTGCTTGTTGAAAGAAGCAGATTGTTAGTCTAGTGCAAATTTCAAATTAATTGCAAGTCAATTAATCATTGATTAGAAACAATGCGTACCAAGCGCTTGATAAATGTTGTTTATTGTTTTCATTATTATTTTGATTAGGGGACCCAAAATAGTCTTGTAATTGATCGCAATTTTCTTGCAGTGCAATGTTTTCAATTTCTGAATCAATGCCCCTCCCCCCTTGATATGAAAAGTGATACCTCCTTGATTTTACTTACCCTAACCAGGTAAACCATAACATTTCACTAAGGTATTTTTACATAGCCATGCAATAGCCATGGCAACGGAACGAACTCTCGAAGCTTGCTTTCATGCTTCGTTCCGCCGTGACGTGAGCTGTCATCAGGATCAATATTCGTCAAATCTTATAATAATCATCACCGACCAAAGAACACTCGACCATGATCAGAACATGGACCTAGGTCCATGTTCAGAATAACGGGGTATCAATAAGCTGAATTATGGATATGGCGCCCTTTTATTTGTCATGTTTGTGGTTCGTCTGTTGTCGAGAAGGGGAAGTACAAGTGAGAGAATGAGAGAGTGAGGGGTGAGATACGGAAACAAAATACTAGTAATCGTTTATAAGACAGGAGAGCGTAATCTAAGATTGTACTTTTTTCTTTGTTTTAAAGTACATAGACCTAGTCATTAATTTCATTGACGTCAAAGTTGATTTGATAAAAAGAAGGCCGGCTACTTCATACATTGAAAGGCAGTGGCGTAATGATAAAAAATATATATGGGGGGGCTAGATATGGCATATCGCGTAAAATTTATTTTTAAAAGTTGCGAGCGAAGCGAGAGAGTAAAAATTTCGACATTTGTATTACAAATATCAAAGTTTGTGGTATTTATCTTTATTTATCATACATCACCCTTCTCTCTTTCCTATCCATTTCTTGCCCTCCTATCCATTTCTTGCCCTTCATTTTTTTTTTCTTGGTCCTGATTTCTGTATGCCATTCCATATCATTTGCAATTTGGGCTTACGCAATAGTATATTACAGCAAGTAGTTTCTAAGACCTTCCCTTTTCACTTGTTTGATGTTATGGTATTTTCCTGCAGAGAGAATTTCAGTATATCAATATATATATCACTCTATATTTACATGTGTTTGCCATTTGGAAAATATTACATTAAACATCATCAGACAAATATCAGAATGCGCTCTTGGAAGCGCAGGTCGATGAATGGCGCGACTTCACATCATAATCATGATAATTTTCGACACATCATGAAGAGGTTTAGGGTCGCTGTCGAAATATATTGGCGCGAAATTTTAAAGCGTGAAGAACAAACGGCCAATTATGAATACGTATGCAAACTGCGGACAACACCTGATTGGAAACATGATGATTATGAAAAGGGGAGGGGAGAGTGTTGTGTTGTATGAAATCTAGAGGAAAGGGCGTCCGTTTACCGAGCAAATATTTGCCCCCTTCTCGGTATGAATGGAAAAGTTTACCCCCACCATCGATTTTTCTCTTACGATGAATTGTAGTTTAATGAGATGTGTTTTCGAGGTGATGATGATGATGTTTACACGAGGGTCTTGTGAGGAGTCCAGTGAATGGAAAGCAAGGCGAAAGTTCGAGTGGGGATTTGATAGAGTTAGCTTCTTACGTGTAACAGTGATTGTAATCACTGGCGGTGATAGGTGGTGGTAGGGGGTCGACAGCCCCCATGATCTTTTGAGTAGTAAAAAGAAAAGATAGTAGAGAAATTGGGTGGGATGGAAAGGAAGAAAGACAAGTTATAGAAATAAAAGGTCGGGTCGTGGGACTTACCAATACACCCCTAATTCAATTTTATTGATAAAAACAAATGGCATCATCTTTTAGTTCTCTTACACAATTAAAAATATTTCGTAGCCGTCCCTGATTGTATGTTAACCAACGACCCCTCTCAATATCTTGCCCCTCCCCCTTTCTATCCCCACCCCCCCCCCCCTCTCCGTAGCTCCCCCCCCTTTCCTCTCTCTCCCCTCCCTCACACACACACACATACACCCTCACACTCTCTCTCTCCCCCTCCCTCACACACACACCCACACACACTATCCCTTCCCTCACACACGCTCCCACACACACACTCTCTCTCTCCCCCTCCCTCACACACACTCTCTCTCCCCCTTCCCTCACACACGCTCCCACACACACACTCTCTCTCCCCTCCCTCACACACACGCTCCATCTCACACACTCTCTCTCCCCCTTCCCTCACACACACTCTCTCTCTCCCTTCCCTCACGCACGCTCCCACACACACTCCCTCAAACACACTCTCTCTCCCCCTCCCTCACACACACACGCACCATCTCACACACTCTCTCTCCCCCTTCCCTCACACACACTCTCTCTCTCCCTTCCCTCACACACGCTCCCACACACACTCTCTCGACCCCTCCTTCACACACACACACACTCTTTCTCCCCCTCTCTCTCCCCCCCCCCCCCCCCTCCCTCTCTCTCCCTCTCTCTCTCTCTTACTCTCTCTATAAAAAAAAAGAACGGTATTGGAAGCAGGTGATTTGCGATTATTTCCAGGGCATGGTGTATCAATAATAACTACTTTATTGCTTTGGGCTGAGCGTTGTACAAGAGTCCTCGTATGAAGGGGGGGGTGCCTGTGAAGTAGAGGGAGAGAAGGGGGGGCTATCGACCTCTACCAGGGCCTACACACGTGAATCATCATTGCAAGTTTTGAATGTACATATTTTTAATTAATGCGATTATATCAACCATTATATTTCATATGTAGTCATTTCAATAGTAGGCCTACCCACCTGCCACCAACGATTATTCTTAGAAATGGATGTAAGGACACATTTCAAGATAACAATATTTTCGTATAGCGCAAGAAAAAAAAACAGCGAGTTATTTTTAACCATCTTCGATCGTCTTTTATTTTGCATGCAAGTAAAACGATTGTTGAATACTGCCCTCATCGGTAGGGGCATTTCATAAAACCACCTGGGGAGCGTTTCATGAAAGGACTTGTCGGACGTTTTATCCGACAAGTCCCATTTTATCCGACAGTTGCTATAGTAACAGTGCTTCTCAACCAATCAGAATCCAGGAAAGTTGTCAGATCTGACAACTTGTCGGACAAAAATATTGATGAAACGCCCCCCTGCTCTCCAACAGAGAAAATTTGACTTAAAAAAAAAGAGAGAAAGAGAGACTCGATGTGAATTATTCGTTCTGATGATGTTCTTTTGTAAGACAGAGTGAAAATGTTGAATATTGGTAAAAAGTCGGGTTTAGTTTGTGAGGGGAAGGAAGAGTGAAGGGCGAATAATTGGAGGGGGGGTTGGAGTGAGGGAAGGAGGGGCTATAGGCCGGGGCTATAGGGAGACAAATCATGTAGACGGACAGATGTATGTTTAAGGTCCTCATTGTATAACATTATGAGTAGGCCAACAATAATAAATCAAAATCATGAAATTTACATCAGCGATGTTATATCACATTAAAAGACAATGTGATGAAATAAATCTTTAATCTTTAATCTTATCCAAATTAAGATATCACGATTTATTGCATAAAATCACAATAAAAAATTATTCAACGCCCTAAAGCAGAAACAGTTATATCTCAATAGCAATAAAAATGTTATCCAAAATAACAAATCATGGTTTAATGCATGATAAATAATCACAATGCAAAATCATTTAAAATTCTAACGCCAAGATAGTGAGAGGGTGGGATGGCGAGGAGGGGCACGGATGTCGATTGAGAGAACGGATGGCGAGAAAAGCAACATTTCAGAGCGTAGCATAATATTGATATAGTTGGTTTTCTATGAAGGGAAACCGGAAGTGACAGGTGAAGCAAACTTTTCCTTCTTAAATCGTTACTGTACGAGTCACTATTTTATATATTTTTTCAAACTATGGTGGACAGAAAAAGAAGAAAGAAGTATTTTCTCCCGCTTTGGCTTAAGGTGTTGATCTTTACTAGGAATTGGTGATTGGTAGGTCAAATATAATGATACGTATTTTGACAAGGTCTTAATTAAACTATTAGGCAAATGCTGAATAAATCATGATTGTTACCCGTTTAAAAGGGTACCAACACTTTACTTTGTTGAACATAATTTGTACAGAAGTGAACACCTTTTCATATCTAGTTTTTCATTCATCATGATTACTGTTTGATTTCTGTGCCTAAACAACGAAGGATGAAAGCAAAACTATCCAGCTGTCTATTAACAAACCATACCTTATAATTGCTAGTTTAATATGTAAAAGTGATTATCACATTTGACTCAAAATCAAAATCATATTTCCAGCTTTTCTTGTTATTATTATCTAGATTTGCTCCCAGCCAATCAAATGCACATATTTTTAGTGGCTTATAACATCTGTCTGTTACAATCACTGACCAAAACTTTTTGTGATATGGGTCCTCGGAGTCATGGGAGGTGAAATGGTGTCAGTGACTTGCCTCCTTTACCCCTGGCTAAAAATAAAGCTTTTTCAAGTGTTTACATAAAGGAACTTAATAAAACTCGCCTGCCCCGCCCATACCACTTCAACTGACATACATTATCGCTTGATATGACCGACTTTATACCAAAAGATAATCAATTTCAATTTTAGAAACCCCTTCCCCGTGTTCTATCGCTACCTTTACATGAACAATCAATCGCCTCCGTCCACTTGTTATCCCCCGAACCTTTCAAAAGAAGCAATAGTCAAAGATGTATGTTGTAGAACTCAGGTGTTATTATTTCATAGGATTAGCACCTATTGAATGAGCGTTGGACTGGATCAATTATTAGATGATGCATTGGTGTGAATCTTCATTAATTATGGATGAAGCGCCTTTGGAAGGTGTTGCCTAGCAACGAACGACGCTTTTTTTTTTCGGAAGCCGAAGGGTGGGGAATGATTGCATGATAAAGTCAACTTTGAATATTAATATTCCGGAGGAGATAGCAATCATCATGGTCATGCTTCTATTCAATTAAATATATATGATGAGATGAGATTGCAGGCAGCGCCACGGCAATTTGTTTTATAGGGGTGGGGTTAGGATCGGCCTATTTAGCTTGATTTATCATGTTTATATTATTATTTAAAAGTAGGTCCTAGGGTATACATACTCAAGACTAACCCTTTCTTTCTTCTCTCTTCATTTATACTTAGAAATATATAGGGTTGTTCTCTCCTAGCCTGCCCCCCCCCCCCCCCCCGTTACACTAAAAATCATGCACTGCCGATTAAGCAAGTATTCCGAAGATCTAAACTTATTTCAAATGTCTTGACTTCATGGACTTGTTTTATATTTCTTCCTTTGAGTATAAGTGTGTGTGTGTGTGGGGGGGGGGTCGATACCATGATATGTAATTGTGTATATAATTGTACTTCTTTCATTTTTGAATTGTCAATAATCCAACTGCTGTGGTTGCAATGAGTTAATAAATAGATAGATATTTTTTTGGCAAGAGCTTTAGAAAGCGCTCACTGATTTGTTGTTCCACGATGGAAGTGACGTAACGGTAAAAAAATAACGGTTTGAAGCAGTTTGAGGCGGATAAAAATCAGACATACTGTCCACACAACAATCGGTTTAAACCAATACTGTGGAGTTTTGACCCAACGCAAATACAAAAACTCAATAGTTCGTAAGATTTGAACAATATGTAAGTGGACAGTATGTTGCCCAGTGTTGGTTAAAGTTTTGCTCAAATTTTTAAGAGTTTTCCAACAATTCTAAATATCATTTGTAACTATACTTGTGTGATTTACAGACGTGTAGCAATCACAGACATTGTCCGTGGCATATTATGCCACATATTATACAGGAGAGTGTTATACCTGGTTTAAGAGATACACGGATGCAATTAATTCTACTCTTAATGATTTTACATTGACTTGCATTTACACTTATTGTACAGTTTATTACATTTTTTACTATATGTAGATAGTTCCAACATACACTTTCAATCAAGGTGTTGGATATCAATAAACATTGTATTAAGGTGGATAGTATTTAATCGATCAATGTAGGTCATTAAATTTTGTGCTTGAGTTGCAAAGCTCAACATTATAGGGTAAAATCAATAAGTACATCAATGGTTTTATTACCGATTCCACAAGTCCCATGCGCTGAGAAAATGCACTTTGAGTGACCCATTAGGCTTCAAGGTTGGAAACTGGAAAGTGCATATTTATGTTAAAATACGACCTGGTATTTTGTTTTGACTGTTTATTATTTTGCTGATATAGTAGGAGATATTTAAACATTAATAGGATTATCTTCACTGGTGGCATCAATAGAATGAATAAGGGGCATATTATGGGCAAAGTTTCAAACCGGGAGGGGGACTACACTCTTAAAAATGTTGGTCAGTATACTGTCCACACAACATTTGCCTAAAACTTTACCCAATTCTGTGCTTTGGGTGAAAACTACACAGTAATGATTAAAAACTACCCAGATTTTGATAATTTTTTTAATCAATTGTTGTGTGGACAGTATGTTGCCAAACATTTTAAGAGTGTATATTTCTTATTTTTGTGCAAGAGAGCTCAGCGACCAAGCGAAAGAAAGTGCAAAGTTGGTATTTAAAATACTACAATATTAATTTACTGTGCTTGCTTCTTTTCAATATGGGCGACGATTCTGACTAGAGGGGACGAATGCCCCAACCCCAACTCTTTTTTTCTGCCACTGCCTATTCTATCTTGCCGAATGCAAAAAAAAATAGCAAGTGAGTATTATTTGTATTGGGATATCTCTATTAGTATTCTTCTTCCTTGAACCCCCCCCCCCCCAAAAAAAAAAAAAAAAAAAAAAAAAAAAAAAACATATCCTTAATAATTATCCTTTCTGCTGCAGGTGAAAATGAAACACAATTTTTTATTATTTCTAGGATCATGAAAATGATGTTTGTTTGTTTTTAATGTGATAGATTTCTGTTCATGTGTATACAATGTATTAATGAAACATTTGACCTAGTTTAAATCCTTAATCATTGTGTCACGTACTCGAAGGGGAATCCAATTGAAACGTCGTAAGTCAATAGTCCTCAATAGTCTACAAATCTACATTATAAATGGTTAATCTTCTTTGCGTCATATTTAATTGATCAATGTTCGCTGTCCGAAGCGTATGTAAGAACCTGGACATATCGAAATAATGGGCCTTTGTCTTTTAATTGCAGGGTACTTAATGATGATAATACGATGTTGATACGGAGTGAACCCCAAGGTAAATTCTAGATAATCAAACAAACGGTGGCTATTGATCCAATAGTTAATTGGCCTAATCAATAGGTATAATCGATAGGCTTGTTTTGTTTAAAGTGGGGTAGTTTTCACTGTTTTGTTTTTTCGAAGGCCGTATGAAATGAAGCAAGACCCACTCACGCCTTTCCTTAGAATTCCCCAAACTTTCAATGACCCATTCTCACTGATCTGACATCGATAATTAGTTCTGCTGTCCACGAGCAAGACCGTCTCATACTGGCGCCTGAAAATGCCCCTCCCCCACAAAAAACGAAAACAAACACAAAACATAACCAAAATAAATAAACAAACAAATAAATAAATAAATGAATGAATGAATGAATAAATAAATAAATAAACAAATAAATAAATAAATAAATAAATGATTATATAATATATAAATAAAACTTTGTCAGGATAATCAGAATGATGGTGATGTGAAGGTGATGATTATTGATCAATATGATCATGGTTATGATTGTGATGATGGTGGTACTGGTGGTGGTGATAATGATGGTGGTGATGATGGTAATGATGTTGATGATGGTAATGATGTTGACGATGATGATGATGATGATGGTAATGATGTTGACGATGATGATGATGATGATGATAATGATAATGATGATGTGATGATGATGATGACGATGATAATGATATGATGATAAGGATGATGATGATGATAATGATGATGATGATGATGATGATAATGATGACTAAAAAATGTATGTGGTAAACTGTACCAATAAATGGCTCATATTTGAAGTACATGACTTGTAATTTCATTTTCCCGCATTTCTAATGTATTTTTGGTGTAACCGACCATCTCTTAATTTCCACTCTTTTTTTCTTTCCCGCCCATGATCTTTCTATTCATCACCCCCCCCCCCTCCCCCTCCTCTTACAACCTCACTACCTCAGGTCGATTTTTAAGACCATTCCTCATAGTAGACTTGTTAACTGCAAAAAAAGGGGTGAACGCTGCATTTTTTAGTACAAATGTCCCACTTGGCACAAATGTTCCTTGAGTCAAAAGAAAAGGATTCATCCAAAGAGACACGCTGTATCTATGCAAATAAGCAAGTAATTTGCATAAATTTGCATATTATATCGATATAGTAAAAACAAGTATTTCAGAATATATTTTTAACCAGAACTGCCCTAAAATTGGAAATAAAGACTTAGGGTAAGAAAGGGAAGAAAATTGTCATAAAATAATTGGGATATCCTTGTTTATTATTACCTAATTTACATAAATTATGCAAATTATAATTTAAAACAAAGTATTTTTTCATGAATCCTGAACTGTTTTATAAATAACAGCAATTAATACACAATGTCAACATTCTACATGAAAGAGAATATATTAGCGAAAACATCGATATGCTTCATGACAGTATTAGTGTCTTAATTTGCTTAGAAAGAGGGCAAATATGTCCAAATGTATGACGTGATATTGCGCTAAAACGAGACCAAAACAATCTTTATGTCACAGTCACACTCACGAATCGGACAATAAAGCGATCAATGGTATGTCATTCGAGATAACACAATCTCAACACAATAGCTTCCATCGGCTTCTCGTATCGCTTTTGTTGGTGTGTCTGCCACACCGTAATCTATGATATATACGGACAAAATGCATTTCGGTATCGGTAAAACACTATTAATTTTGTTTTATTTGTTTCTAATTTACAGGAGACATTGCTTTGCAGGTTACTGCTTTAATGAAACTCTGGCACATGAATCATGACGAATGTACCCCACCTCAATCCATTTTAACTTTGTTAAAATATATATCTTTTGGAGACCCCAAAGTGGCAAAACTGCATTCCCCGCGGCATTCCCGCTACTTTACAAAACCAGTTTGACTTGTATTATCGACTTGGAAAAGACAGATGTATGAGACATCAGTTAACATGTTTCCAGAAGATAGTTTTTTTTATTTAAGCCTACGTCCATGGGAGCCCTCCGAATTTACCCCATCCCCTCTCTGTATTTCGACACTAAATAAAAAAAATATATCGTGTTTTAAAGCCACCGGCAAGGCAAATTGCGTTTTTGGTATAATAAAGCAACTTTTATATCTATATTTCATATTTATCTATATTAATATTATTATTATCATTAATATTATTATTATTATTATTGTTATTATTATTATTGTTGTTGTTGTTTTGCAGTTTGTAATAATGTTCTAGCACAGTAAAGGCTATAACCCAACAGGAGCATGCCTAGGATACCCTTTCCCCTTTTGGTTTTATGTATTCAAAAATAGTTTATTGTCTTTAGAACTCATATCTTGGAATAGATTGAGGTGAAAATACTCTACAATTGACATGTAGAAGAGCTGTGGTACATTGAAGAAAAGCCACACGTAAGCTCTAAAATACCCCTTTATTGATTCCACTCTATGTTAAATTTAAATATTTTTAGAGTCCATTCGGAAGAAAGATACATTTACAGTAAAGCCTCTTTACTTTCTCCTCTTGAAAAAAAAAAAACATAGAAGGCATTGTTTTATATCGCATAAAATAAGTTCGTGTACATGACGGTGGCCTGTCGAAGTTGCCCAACCCTTTATTTTGTTTTGACAATATATATTTAGAATATCGTCTAAATGAAGTCCTCATCTGGAAAAGGGCACTTATTAAAGGCAGCATCTACATTATATAGAGGAGGCCCTGGTACTTGGAAGCGGGGGCTGAAGCACCCGCAAGACTTTTCTGAAGGGGGGGGGGCTGTGCTGCGTGTGTTATTCTCCATAGACAGCACCCCCTGGAATTCCGGCAGATGTGACAAAACGAAAAAAAGAAACGTTACCAAAAACAAACCCTTCATTTTGTAGTGCAATCCATTTTGTTTATTTGCTTGTTAAATTTCTTGATGTTAATTTGAAAAGCAAAAAAGTTTCAATGTAAAATTTTTTGTCCGAAGAAATTTAACAAGCTTCAGCCCCCTCTTCCAAGTACCAGGGCCTCCTCTATATAATGTAGATGCTGCCTTTAATAAGTGCCCTTTTCCAGATGAGGGCTTCATTTAGACGATATTCTAAATATATATTGTCAAAACAAAATAAACGGTTGGGCAACTTCGACAGGCCACCGTCATGTACACGAACTTATTTTATGAGATATAAAACAATGCCTTCTATGTTTTTTTTTAAGAGGATAATGCAAAGAATATACAAATATAGATATAAAAGTTGCTTTATTATACCAAAAAACGCAATTTGCCTTGCCGATGATTTTAAAACACGATATTTTTTTATTTAAAGTCGAAATACGGAGAGGGGATGGGGTAAATTCGGAGGGCTCCCGTGGGCGTAGGCTTAAATAAACAAAAAAAAAACTTTCTTCAGGAAACACGTTGACTGATGTCTCATACATCTGTCTTTTCCAAGTCGATTATACAAGTCAAACTGGTTTTGTGGCGGGAATGCAGGGGGATGCAGTTTTGCCACCTCGGGGTCTCCAAAAAGATATATATTTTAATAAAGTTAAAATATGGATTGAGGTAGGATACATTCGTCATGATTCATGTGCCAGAGTTTCATTAAAGCAGTAACCTGCAAAGCAATGTCTCCTGTAAATTAGAAACAAATAAAACAAAATTAATAGTGTTTTACCGATACCGAAATGCATTTTGTCCGTATATATCATAGATTACGGTGTGGCAGACACACCAACAAAAGCGATACGAGAAGCCGATGGAAGCTATTGTGTTGAGATTGTGTTATCTCGAATGACATACCATTGATCGCTTTATTGTCCGATTCGTGAGTGTGACTGGACATAAAGATTGTTTTGGTCTCGTTTTAGCGCAATATCACGTCATACATTTTGACATATTTGCCCTCTTTCTAAGCAAATTAAGACACTAATACTGTCATGAAGCATATCGATGTTTTCGCTAATATATTCTCTTTCATGTAGAATGTTGACATTGTGTATTAGTTGCTGTTTTTTAAAAGCAGTTCAGGATTCATGAAAAAATACTCTGTTTTAAATTATAATTTGCATAATTTATGTAAATTAGGTAATAATAAACAAGGATATCCCAATTATTTTATGACAATTTTCTTCCCTTTCTTACCCTAAGTCTTTATTTCCAATTTTAGGGCAGTTCTGGTTAAATATATATTCTGAAATACTTGTTTTTACTATATCGACATAATATGCAAATTTATGCAAATTACTTGCTTATTTGCATAGATACAGCGTGTCTCTTTGGATGAATCTCTTTCTTTTGACTCAAGGAACATTTGTGCCAAGTGGGACATTTGTACTCAAAAATGCAGCGTTCAACCTCTTAACAAGTCTACTATCACTGGTAAAATACGACGCATTCACGGTGGTGCACGCAGCATGAACCAAGAGATAACAAATCGATATCACTCTTCCCTTCTTTGTCTAGCTATCGATCCCTATATCATGCCAAGTCGTCAGCTAATATGTTGGCTGCCCCTCAGTAAGCGATACCTCTCATTAGCATTGTCTTTCGGGTTCACTAGGGGTATTTGTGGTCAGAGGATCTTCACTCGTCAGATAGTTAAGACTCAATAACTGCGAGCTCAACCGTGCAAATTCAGAAGAAACATCAGAAAAACATAGACCCTTGCAGGTGTCAGAGGCTTTGTGATTCCAGTAATTCAAATGATGCCTTTTCTTTCTTTGAACGCGGGACAAACGAAGCTGTGAATTTCATCCACGCTTCGATAGGATTTTCTACGATTTTAAATTTTGATTGAATCATTGGGATGTAACGTTGATCATGATTGACATATTTGGGACAAACAAAAAACGACGCTGGATATTTTGACCAGGGATCACTTCGAATTTCTACGATTTTCATTTTTCTTTATTTATTTGAACGTCGCTTTGATTTGGACAGACGTTTAGAAGTGAACACGCAGATGTTTCTTATGATGTAAACACTTTCGAGTTGATCTCTCTGGAATAAAACTGGACGTTCTCAAATGGCCTACGGATAAATAGTGTTAACTAACAGTAATGGGTTAGGTGACTTCGGTTGGATACATTCAAATCAACTCTAGATCGTCCCATCTGATCAGGGGAGATTGAATTCTCTTATTTTTTGCGGCATACTGTTTCCATGGAAATTTTTATATACTCATCATGATCGTAGTTGTTTAGCTGTCCTGATCTAGTAGCACTCTGATCAAGGAACTTAACGAGTGAGTGTTGAATCTCTCAAGTATTTTCGTTCGTTGGCTAGGATGTTGTAGCAAATCTAGTAACCAAAATTGATCCTGTAATATAATAATAACAATTATTATTATAATCAGTATTATCATTATTATCATCATCATCATTACATATTACTAATACTTGTGTGGAAATTTATACGGATGTTTAAAAGTGCGCTGGTGGGTAGACTGATAAAAAATAATCTATCACAGTCAAAAGAAAATAAAAGATAAACGTTTCTTTACCTTCTCATTAATTTTTTTATTTGTTTGCTTTAACATGGAAATATAGAATCGTAAGCATGGACATCATATATTTACTTTTCATTAGAATTGATTTGGAATCATTGAGACAAAAATATGCATTAATATTACCCCTTTCTCCATATTATTTATTCATGCATATATTGTTTCATTCGTCAATTTTCCTTTATTTCTTTATAAGTCGATTGATTTATGTATTGATATTCTGAATACATTGGTCATGTTGGAAAATATTTCATCATGATTGTCAATATTGTTTATCATGACTATCATGATGATTATCAACTTTGCCATCATAGTCATTATAATCATCGTCGTCATTACCTTCGTCATCATCATCATTATCATCGTCATCATCATCGTCATCATCATCATCACCATTATCATCATCATCATCATCATCACCATCATCATTACACTCCTCCTCCTCCATTAATAGTCAGCGCAAATGCATTCTTTTGTTATTTTTATCTTTTCTCCCAAGTAATACCCATTATTCATGAAATATATTTCATGTACTAGTGCTTTCATACATGCCAGTTATAGCGCCAAAATGTGCTGCATTTATATCAATAAACCTGATAATAAAATTAAGTGCAAAAAAAACACTGAGCTATTCTCTCCTTGGTTTTTTCAAGTCTAGCGATCGAAATTCCAGGGCAATGTTCATGGCGCATCTTTTGAGCGTTTTACCCTGATAAACTTGCTCTAAAAAAAATCAGATTCAAAGTTTTCAGTACTTTATAACAAATAGTGATGGAATTTACTAACTATTTTTTGACATTTTTATTTGTAAAAAATGTTTACGAGAATGCATTGTACCATCGTGGTTAATTGTCACCATTTATATTGGTATAAAGATTGTTTGAAATATATAACACACTTTTAAACCATCATGTTTTATATGGCTTGTATCATGTGTGTGAATGTATATACCAGTAGCGTACACAGGGGGTGGTTACAGAAGTTCACCCCACTTAAATTTTTTATACCCAACCCCCCGCCCCTAAAAAAATGTGAAGCGCTTTTTTTTTGTTCGTTTTTTTTTTGCTTGTTATTTTTTTTTTGGTGGGGTAGGAAACGACCTAAAATTTGTGGTGAAGACCTTTTTTTTGGTTGTCAACATTTCGTTCAGCTTAACCCCCCCCCCCCCCCCTCCCTTTCAAAAATCTTGCGTACGTTACTGGTATATACTTTTTCCATCAATTATTTTTACACGAGAAGCGTATACCTATTCATAAAGACAATACATGTACGTCGGTTATTCAAGCAGATGATGCTTCAAGTCAACATGTTTAAGTATGGCGGCACTTGAGGTCCAATAATTCATGACATTACAATTACTATATTCATGAGAGCAGACCTGTGTAATCCCTTAATTGTGCATGCGCGTCCGCAAATTAGCATAGCAATTCGAAGTTCGGCTAAAGTCCCGTTAATCCCTTAATCCTCCGTTAATCCCCTTAGTAGATGACCCTAATCAATAAGTCAAGTTTTAATGGTCATTGTTAACCCCTCATCAATTACCGTTAGTCGGGTCAAACTATTGACCCCTTACCAAGTTTACCCCTTTGTTAGTGTAGTATTAGTAATTCAGAAGGGTGATTAACGTTGGGCCTAGATCAAATATAATTATACATCGTTGCCAGCTATTAATACAATTATACGTTATATGCCTGGGACTTACATGATAAATCCCTGTTATTAACCCTCTCTGGAACAAGATGTTGCAAGTCAATTATCTTGCAATTATACGTATCAAATCAATGATGATTAATAAGGTATCAATTAATATGGGGCTTGAATTCGGAAAGGCAAAGCTTACCGTGTTATCAAATTTGGTCGTGATTACATTTCTTTAGATAAAGCTAAAAAGCCAATTTTTTAGGTTCTTGAAAATGTTCTTAACGTGTATAATATATGATTTATGTTAACAAGGAATATATATATGGTAAGTATTAAGATCTTTATTAAAAAAGGAGGTACTGGGCACTACCACAAAAACCTTAACAACCTTGTTTAGGCCCCTCCGTTGGCATTATTTTGAGAGAAATAATAACATTAAGATTTTTTTTTTAAAGTTAGTATCCTTATTGCGATAGAATTATCATCTTTACTGTCTCTTGAATTTTATAAAAATAAAGTAAGCTAACCTTTTTTTCATTTTTCCTCAATTATTGCAAATCGAATTGGAATTGCCAACCAACCCATTGCGGTACATAGGTTCATTCGTATTTTAAACAATGTAATGACTTGATTGAAAAACAAATCTGAGGGCGTCACGACATAGTATGTTAATTTCATTTATTTCTAGTATAGAAGACACCTGTTTTCAATATATCGTAAAACAAGAAAAGTCATATGATATCAATATCGCAAGTCTCCAGAGTACGAACCTGAATAACATATGGAGTATAAAGGCCTACAATTACATGCCAGTAACCTCTACAGCTCCAAGACAGGTTGTTCACAATAGAATATACATTATACGCTTATCTCTCCAATTCACAAGATATAGCCCAATTAATCTTAAATTTCCTTGTAATCTTTACAAATCTTGTCATAAAGGGGGATTCTCCTTGACATGTTCTAATTCCTAAATTATGGTAGCCTCAAATATGCAAGGGCAAATGTAGAATTGATCTGTATTATGTTAGATAATGATCGCGTCGGCATAAGTCAAAGAGATTCCGAGAGATGAGGGGGTAATTCGATGTGACGAAATGATGTCTAATTGTAAAATCAATGAAGATGGCTGCGTTGTATTGTAATGCCCCAGTTACACAAACGGTACCGACTGCTAACTATCGGATGGTACGTCGATGATAAATAATGTAATAGCTTTGATCGGTCTGGAGCCGGTTTCGTTGGTGTAACTGAGCATAAATCGTTTAAAGAGAGTTTTCCACCAGCGATCGACTGGTATACGATGTATTGTGCTAAAGTACATGATTAGGTCGTGACCCGCCCCTTTCTTTCAAATGAGAATATGGCTATGACGTCACTTCTCGTATTGAATTCTTTGAAAATATAAGAAGTGTATTTAATGTATTTAGAGCATCCATCATAAACCAATATACTGTGTAAAGAATTACATGGTGGTGATTTGACGGCGGTATGTAAAGATTCATTTTATAACTGATTCTGCAGAAAGTTTTTTTTTATAAAAAAAGCCTCACATCGTTCAAGAAGTCTTAGTTGATTTGTCGAGTTGTCGGAAAAGGTAGGACATTAAGCTAGCAGAAGATTGTGGAGTGTAACTCGGTGAATGAGGAAGGTAATTGACAAGGATAACGTGGCTATATCCCTGTTGGTAATTAAATGCCCCACAGTGTGTGTACAGTGTGATCACATAGTGGGCTTATGTGTGTATGTGATTAACACTGTGGACAGTGTGAGTGTTCACAGTAGGTTTTACATCATGGACAGTGTGTAAATGTGATTTACATTCTTAGAATGCACCATATGGCCCGGGGGGCCACTTACATTGACGAGTGGATACCATGCGCGACCAAAAAAACACGTAAAAAGGATGTCTTTTTCACGATAGGGCACGTTACGTACGTAACGTGATAAGGGTGTCAAAAACACAAAAATAATGAAAAAAGGGTATCTATTTTGCTAGGACAATTACGTGTTTAGGGTCGAATTTGCGGGGATGATAAAACAAAATTAAAATGTTTTATAAAGGATGTCCTTTTTGCCCCAACACTTCGTGTTTAGAGTCCAATTTGCGCGAGGTGTAGAAGGTGGGGTCGTTCTAAACCAAATAAGGTAAAGCCGACGACAGAAGGACCCGTAACAATAAAATATTCCTGTATTTGTTTAGGGGTTCATTTCAGGGAATATTTGCCAAGAGTATCGTTTTGTTTCCAATACTTGTTAAGGGTAGGGTTTCGCACGCCAATACTTGTTAAGGGGTGCATTTTCAGAATATGGAAATTACGTGTTTAGGGTGCTTTTCGAGACCCCATGGTCGCGCATGGTATCCACTCGTGAATGGAAGTGCCCCCCCCCCCCCCGGGCCGCATTTCACAGTGTGAAGACAACTTCATACTGCGGACACCTCGATAGTGTGGACACTTAATCTGACATGTGATTTTACACTTAAGATGCTCAAATTAAACAGTGCAAAGACATTTATTTTACACTGTATACACTGTATACATCAGTGTAAAAAAGATCACAGAGTGTTCACATAGAGGACTACGTGCAATTGTGATTAACACTTTTAAACCTTCTCAAACTGAACAGTGAGGAGATAATGTCACACTATGGACCACAGCAGTGTGTATGCTCACAGTATGTGCATACATTATGGACTGTCCGTGAATAACAATGTAAAAAAAAATTGAGATAATTTCACACTGCGGGACAATGTTCTTTCTTCATGTTGCAGGAGGGATATGTCTATGCCATATGTTCTTGTTGTATATTATCATCTGATTGAAAATTTATCCTTTTTATACCTCCTCTCAATAAAGGATTATTTCAGGGCGAAAAAGAAAACATTTGTATTCCATTTTGAATTGGAATACAATCCCTCTAGCTTAAAACATTCTAAATTCGACTTATCGATCTCATTCTAATCATATGTTCATGGAAAATTACAAGATTAATATATTCATTTGTACGCATCTTCATATCTCCAACAGGAAATGAGCGCCAACATTTCGCATAGCAACGGGACATCGAGATCCCCAACCCTTCACTTCATCACAACAACGCCAACCGTTGCCATGGGAACGGAGGAGGAGGGGATGATGGATGGGGTCCACGATGAGACGTCTTATCGATTTCGTACCATCTCACCGGTGCTCTTCGGATGTGCTTGTGTGTTGACATTGTTAGGTCTGGTGCTATCTACCGTATTTCTCGTCTTCAATATCAGATATCGAAATCATAGGTAAGGTGGCCTCTAGTTTATTTCCATGATAATTAATTTGAAAAGAAAAAATCGAAATGATTATCATAATCTTAATTAAGGTATGCGAAATCGTACCTCCATATATATATTGATTTAAGAATCATACTTGTGTTAAAGGGGAATGAAACACTTGGTAAAATTGGGCTTGTTTGGAAAGAGAAAAAATAAAGAATAAGATCGGAGAAAGTTCGAAAAAAATCAGACAGTTAATGAGAAAGTTATAAGCATTTGAATATTGCGTTCACTAATGCTACATGGAGATCCTCCTATTGGAAATACGACAAATATGTGTGATATCACACGTGAACAACTTTCCCTTCGACTATAAATACCCTCCGATTTTCTCTTTTGCTCTCTCTTATGGTGATAAAAACTCTTTTTCCATGATATACTCTTTGAAAATCTGCATTTACAAGCTCTCCCAATAGAATTCAAGATCTACTGAGGTTATAAAAAAAAGGCATTTTAAGTGAAATATATAGAAAAGTAATGGGAAAGTTGTTCACTTGTGACATCACACACACATCTTTGTTGCATTGCCATGGGATGATCTACATTGCAACAATGATCTAAACTTCAACTGCTAACTTTCTTATTATTCGTTCATTTTTCCCCAAACTTTCGTTAATCTGTTTCTTTGATTTTTCTGTTTTCATACAAGCTATCTTGTTTCAAAGGTTTCATCTTCCTTTAAGTATCCAATATGGGTTATCGAAATCATAATCAACGGTGGCCTCAAGTCTATTTAAACGATAATTGATTTGAAAAAAATGTCGATTATTATTATCATGACTCTGAAAAAAGTGTAAAAATCGTATATGATGTGTTATTTATTGCACTATTATCGAATACAATAATGTTGCTATTTTTACTCTTTAATATCAGATATCGAAAGAATAGGCAAGGTAGCCTCAAGATTATTTCCACGATAATTAATTTGAAAAGAAAAAAAATCGAACGTGATTATCATATTTTCAACATATGTATAAAAGTCGTATCTGATAGGGGCTTACTTATGGCACCATAATGCCGATGAGCGCGAGACTCACATTGCCATTGTTGTGCTGAACACAAGCAGATGCGAAGATAAGAAGTTAATTATTATTCTACAGTTACATGATATATTTATACGAATTCGACTCCAGACCGATGGAAGCTATGACATTTCTTCAGGTGGCATCCAGATAATCTGTCAGATTTGAGCCTGTTTTGTTCGTCTGACTCTAGCTGGAGCATGATAAGAATAATCTTCAATAATTGTACTGATGTTAAAGTTATTGTTCAAAATGACACACTGTGGAAGCTTGTACAGTAGGCCTGATAATGTTAAGAGTGTGTTAACAAGGTGTGACATTGTAATTAACATTTCTTACATCTCACATTTGACGGTGTGAAGGTGATTCCATACTGAACATCCTTTGAACATATTGTGAACATACTATAAACGCACAGTGAATTCAATGAATACACACGTTGAACACAGTGTGAACACAACAGAACACACTCTGAACACACTGTGAACATACCCTGAACACACTGTGAGCACACTGTAAACACACTGTGAACACACTGTGAGCACACATTTAACACACCTAGAACACACTCTAAACACACTCGGAACATACTGTGAACACACTCTGAACACACTTTGAAGAGTGTGTTCACAGTGTGTTCAGACTCTGAACACACACAGAACACAATTTTAACACACTCGGAACACACTATGAACACGCTGTAAACACACACTAAACACACTCTGAACACACTGTAAATACACTCTGAACACACTGTGAGCACACTGTGAACACACTGTGAACACACTGTGAACACACCGTTAACTTACTGTGGAACACACTGTTATTTCCAGCAAATCTGTACGTCAGTGTAATGCAGAGAACCGTTTCGATTATTAATGGGATGCATTTCTTCTTTATTTTTCAATAGGTTAATAAAAATGTCAAGCCCTAATTTGAACATACTGATTGTGCTTGGCACCATTCTCATCTACGCATGCGTGATCCTCCTAGGAATCGACAGTAATACGTCATCACTAGAAACCTTAACAGCACTCTGCAAGGTATATTATGTACTTTTCAAACTTTCTCCCAATAGGGATCTTAAACATAATTTTACTATATTTATATTCGCGTAATGGAATTATATTAAGCCCTTAAAGCTCAGGCATACGACACGATTTTTAGGATTATAACATTAAACTAGTTTTGAATAAAACTTTTGATTACTTTCCTACTAAGAACTTGGTACTTCTGTAAGAAATGTCCTGTCCGTGTCTCCAAAGTTGCCACATTCACCCCAGACTGACCACGTTATTCCAACGGCATACGACCGATCTGTGTAAAGTTAGTTTGACTGAGCATTCTTTGCATTAATATATTATCTATGCATTAATTTTCAGACACGTTTGTTCCTGCTCATGTGCGGTTTCACGTTAGTCTACGGGTCTCTCTTCACCAAGTCTTGGCGGGTATATAGAATATTTGGACACACTGGTGCAAAACGGATGGTAAGATTGAAGGACACTCAATTCGAGAGACAGTGATTTTATCCAGTAGCGGAACTGGCTTTTTTTTTTTAATAAAAGGGCGATTTGACCAAATATTTTGAGTTTTGGTTTCTTCTCTTTAACGTAGGTGCTACGTACTGCGTCTTAACACCCCCCCCCCCTCTTGTAGATCCACCACTGCAATGACACCAGTTTTAACACTGGCATAAATTGTTAGTGCGGTCCTCTTACACATCACCGACTGCTGTTGTGTGAGCATCATAGCCCTGTTTTACAGTATATTTAACTCACTCAGTTAGAACACACTCTAAAAATGAAATGTTAAATCAACATTTGAAAGGTAGGAGGAGTGACAGTCTTTCATAAAAGTTGCATTTACCACTTTAAATGGTTCTACCAAAATTAAAATACAAGGTTGGGTATAACATTTGGAAAAGGTTGTTTCTCCTCCAACCTTTTAAATGTTGATTTAACATTTTATTTCATAGAGTGCTTGAGACGTTAAACTTCTCGAGCAGGTGTAAGCTTTGTATCTTGAACAAATACGCACAGGCTATTTTCCATCTCTCTTTGAACTCTATAAGCCTCATATCTCTGAATCCTTGAGCATTTTTGCTTTCAACTTATTAAACTTCAAGTTATATAGATAAAGAATTGACCTTCTAATTTATAGAGCAAACCCCTTTTCTTGATTTTTCTTGAATACCCTTGCAGGTGATACGAGATAATAAACTAATCGGAATAATAGCTTGTTTACTTCTTGTCGATTCTCTTATCATGGCAATATGGCTGATCTTCGATCCCCCACAATGCCAGGTGAAAGTACTTCCGGTGACGTCGCAGGTAGGCATTCAGATAATGAATTGAGACCAACTCGAAGTATTGATGACTAAATAAATAAATTAAATAAATAAATGCAGATTGCAGACGTTTGCGGAGATCGATGCCCAAGGTCAATCCAGAAATGCGGATTTGTTTTTCATTTTGTTATCATACTTCATATCTACCATAGATAACAAACATGCAGATAGACTGTATATCTAATAATGCCCAGTTATAATTTACTATTTGTATGGAGATACACGACTTTGAGAAGGAGTTAAACTGATCTGGTGGCCTCCTTACTCTCATTAATTTCCAGATTTAGAAGTTATTAATTTCATTCAGAGATTGAATGATATTTCCATCTCGTGTGCGTTCAGTATTAGAAGCTAATTTTTGTATGTAGGTCGTGATTGATCTGCCTTCAACAGTTAAGTCAGTGTTTAATACCAATTACGTGTAATTTAGTATTTTATCGAAATGCACTCCAACGTTGAGTAAAGAAATCATAGAAATGGAGCATTTTTTAATCATTTCGGGTGCTCGCTTTGCACAATTAATACTTTATTACAATTTTTGAAATGATGATAAAAAAATTGTATGACATTCCTGCTGTTATCATCCTCTGTAGAAAGCAACAACTCAATCAACTGAAAATCCCTTGACAACGCCACAAACCACGCCCACATGGAGGGGTGCGGTCTACGTATGCCACTCCCATTATCATGAAATCTGGCTGCTTGTCATCTACGTTTATAAATGCATCATTCTCCTCTACGGCACTCATCTTTCATGGGCAACTAGAAATGTCGCCCTCAGCGCCATGAACGATGCAAGATGTATCATCATCTCTGTGTATACCTGTGTCGTTCTGGTTTCGATGGCAACGGCTCTATCGTCGACGATGTGGCGGTGGCCCAACGTGTGGTACTCTTGTCTGGCCTTGGTCTTGCTTCTCTGTACGACAGAAGTCCTGGTCTTGGTTCATCTTCCAAAGGTAGGCTACTTATCAAAGCAACATTGATTGAATTATATTATATGGGTGAGGATGTTTTTTTTTTCTTTTCCCAAAATATGCGCATTCGACCAGAAACCAGTGTTATCCAATAAAGGTGTGGATGATATTTTGATATTTTGTCTTTTTGGTCTTTCTGCTCCCCTTTTGGGGGGGCGGGGGTTATTTTTTTTCTTAATTTTTAAAAATAAAAGTTGACAGGTTCGGTTCAGTCAGGTTATGGTAAACAAACTTTCCCCTCTCTCTCTCTCTTCTCTCTTGGCCTACTATAGAGGTAACCCATCTCTTGAATTATACTCTCTTTGTATCCAGATACTTGCATGGAAGGATAACCCAGATGCCACGATGCCGTTGTCAAGGACGCTTACATCGTCATACATAGCAACCAATCACGGTCAATCATTCAATCAAGTAGAAGAGGAGTTATTTCTCTTATCTGCGGAGAATGCAGCTTTAAAACGGTCGCTTGGCGAGGTGAGAGCCGTTCGTTAATAATAATGATAGTAATAATAATGATAATAATAATGATGATAATAATAATAATAATGATAATAATAATAATAATAACAATAATAATAATAACAATAATAATAATAACAATAATAACAATAATAATAATAATAATATGTATAAGCTGCTGACATCAACGCTTGCCATGCACATCGAACGACACATCGATGATCATGACATAATGGAGGTCACTCAGAAAGGTTGTCGGAAAGGAAAGAAGGGTTGTAAAGATCACCTAATGACAAACAAAGCAATAATCGGTAATGCTCGCCAAAGACAGACCAATCTATCCATGGCTTGGATAGACTACAGGAAGGCATTTGACAGCGTACCACCTAGTTGGATCATCAAAGTTCTAGAGATGTATCACATCAATCCACAAATAGTCAAGTGCATATCAGCAGGTATGAAACAATGGAGCACTACTCTTTCGCTTACAATAGGCACCCGTTCGATGACAGTGGAGGGGGTCCGAATCAAGAGAGGAATATTTCAAGGAGATTCCTTATCTCCTCTTTTATTCTGCTTAGCTCTCAATCCAGTATGCTCTCTCTTACACGCTACGAGTTATGGCTACAGATACAAAGGGCAAGATGTATCTACGACAATAAACCATCTGATATATATGGATGATATCAAACTCTTTGCAAAAAATGACGATGAACTTCACAAGATGATAGCAGTAGTTAAACATTTCAGCGATGACATCAAGATGTCGTTTGGTATAGACAAGTGTGCCAAAGTTACACTTGTACGAGGAAGGAGGGTAAATACAGGCGACATGTCTGTGCAAGATGAGGAAACATCAATCAAGGAACTGACTAATGATTCGACATATAAATATCTAGGCATAGCTGAGAACGATGTCATTAGCCATAACACAATGAAGGAGAAGGCAACATCAGAATACAAAAGAAGACTCAGGCTGATCCTCAAATCCGAACTGAATGCCAAAAATAAGATTGAAGCGATCAACACTCTAGCCATTCCTGTGCTTAGATACAGTTTTGGTATTGTTAACTGGAGACTAGCTGATATATGTGGCCTAGATGTTATGACCAGAAAGCAATTAACGATGCACAGATTACATCACCCAAAGGCCGCAATCGAAAGGTTGTACCTTCCCCGTGATCTTGGAGGAAGAGGTCTACAACAAATTGAGATGGTCTGGAATATGGAAGCAACGAACCTCGCCAACTACCTATCCAATCCACCTGATATACTGACGAGTATATCCCTCGATTATGATAAATGTCAAGCAATATACTCCATTAACAAGCAAGCATCTATCTTATTGGCACAACATCGACTGACACTACCCTACGGTGAAAAAGAGAAGGCAAGACTTAAATGCTCCTTTCACAAGAAACTTCAAGAGCAACTTAAATCCAAGCGACTTCATGGCCACCATGAAAAACAGACGCATCGGGAGTTCGTAGACCAGAAAGACACACATCAATGGCTTAAGTCGGCGGGACTAAGAGGTGAAACTGAAGGGTTCGTCTATGCTATTCAGGACCAGGTGGTGAGGACCCGTGCCTACGAAAAATCTATCCTCAGAAGAGACACAGACGACACTTGCAGGATGTGTGGAAAAGAGACCGAAACAATCATGCATTTGGTATCAGCATGTTCGACTCTTGCTGGAACTGAGTACATCACAAGACATGACAATATTGCCAAAGTTATCCATTGGCAACTACTGAAGGATCGCGGTAAAATGACTTGTGATCACGCTTGGGAACATCAGCCACAAACGATCACCACGATCAATAACAGCACCATATATTGGAACTGTGGCATACTAACGGATAGAACCATCCACTGCAACAAGCCGGACATCATCGTCAGAGACAACAACGTAGTAAATATCATTGAGGTCTCTGTTCCCCATGATATCAACATTGCTGTAAAGGAAAGAGACAAACGGCTCAAGTATCAAGACCTAAGGATTGAGATCGAGAGGATGTGGAACGTGAAAGCAGAGGTCACACCAGTCATCATTGGTCACTCAGGAATGGTGAAGAAGGGAATGGAAGCCTGCATAACCAAGATCTCTCCTCACCTTCGGATGTACGACATTCAGAAGGCAGCTATCTTGGGTACAACCAGATTGATAAGAAAGACTCTCGGACATTAGTAGTGTAAAGTTCCTAGTTGCACTTGAAATTACTTGGTGCTTTTTGTTAGAGCAAAGTTATTCAAGAAAAAAATACGGACTTGATCCTGTTTAGAGGAATAATAATAGTAATAATAATAATAAGCGATTATATAGCGCTATCTACATGAATCTAGAAATTATCTATTCCGAGCCGCATTATGTATTATTATCATTATTACCCCAGCTTTAGCTCCAGCTGCGTCCAGGTGCTCAGCACATGAAGGAATTAATCCTGCTGGGTACCCATTCACCTCACCTGGGTTGAGCGCAGCACAATAATTACAATGATTTTACATAACCTGTATAGTGACACATAATAATCGAACGATTTCTGATCTATCTACATTGCGAGACTATCACTGTCGCAAAATGCACCGTGTCACACCTGCGCACATGTGAAGATGTGCTCCACACTGTTAAACTGCCACAGTTCGACACTGTTGACACCTATACGCTGAGTGTTCACAGTGTGTTCACATAGCGACCTATTTGAAGATGTGATTCAAACTATTAGGCCCGTATTCTGAAGTCAGGTATAACTTAGACCAACTTGGTCTAACTCTGTGCTAAAATTATGGGAAGCCAAAAGTGTCAATTTTTTATTAAGTCGTATGTTTCTTATGTTTACTGTGCTCTTTCTTGATTCATCGATGGTGAAGACAATCATCTATTTATACTTCCTAGACAATTATGAATGATTTGAGAGCCAAATGAGCTGAAATATTATATCTCTACTGCTAGTGACTTATGTAACAATTGGCTATACATACTTAAACCACAACTTTAAACCTGAGTTTAAGTTACACCCGATTTCAGAATACGGGCCTTAAAGTGCTAAAATTCAACACTATGGATACCATACAGTGTGATTGTTCATAGTGTGGTCACATTGTGGTCCATGTTAAAATTTGATACACACTGCTCCAATTGCAAAAAAGTCAACAGTATGATGATCATGTTACACTTGTTCCATTCTGTGGGACAATGTGTCCTTGTTAGTGGGAATTAAGTTAATTCACCCCTTTATAAATTAAGTTCCATGATGAATATATCCTTGGCCTGACATTATCAAATTGTCGATTTTTTTCGCTTTACAGAAAGATGATACCATCAAGTTGCTTCAGAGTCATGTTGGGGTTGCCAAGGAGAAACTCTGTCAGCTGATCGTCGAAGGTGACGGCCGCCATGACAGTGGATGTGATTTCGATGGTTCTTCATCGGCCACCAGCCAAGAAGATCCTGCATCGATTGGTACAGAGCCAAGTGTCAGCGAAAAGTCCGTCACAGAGAAGCCAGTAGATTACGCCCAGGAGTCCGGGGGCTCTCAACAGAACAGTCCCGTTAAGAAAAAGAAAAGGTCGCCGAAGAAGTGCAAAGGAACATCAACGAAAGGTCTTTCAATGGAGGAAGAAGCAGTGACGGTTGTCGATTTGGAAGATAAAAATGTTTTAGATCGATCTTCATCTGCGTTAATACCTCCAACAACTGGTCGACGGGAGAGCTTAAGCGTGCAAAGCATACGCAGGAGAAGAGCAAACAGTCTTCGAAGTGTCGGCAGCGCGTCGTCCCAATTTGAAGAACTGCGCAACTGTATCGCAAAAGAACTGCACCAAGCTCAGCATATATCGTCAAACCTGCGCGATTCCATAGCGCAGGATTTGGGCTCGTGCCGGGAAAGACCTTTATATTACGATATCGCGCGCACGGAGGGAGAAATAATGTCATCCTTGAGCAAATCCTACAGACTAAGAGATGACGACACGCATTCTTTAGCAAGTAGTACATTCACATATGATAATCCTGTCTTTTCTCGTGATCAGTTTCCAAGGAGAAGTAACAGCAGTTATCGGACAAGCAGAACAAGCAGACAATCCAGCTTTCGATCCGTTGCCAGTATTGCCCTTGAAATAGCAGAGAGCTACTCGAGAAAAAACAAGAACGGGAACGCCAAAGACAGAGAATTGCAGTGGCCAAGTTATATTCCGCCCAAGGAATCTAAAGTGCGCAGTGGGGAGCCTTTACGAGTTGTGCGCAGCTCAGAAGCGCCAATTGTGTATACTAGGAGCATATACAATACATACGTTTGAACGAACATAAAGATCAATTATGCTTTAACTCAGACATGTCAGTTTGCTTTAATGTATATAAAAGTATCGATTTTGTGAAGATACAACTATATTTATTACTGAAATGAACTTTGTTTTAACTTATTTTCAAATATCGTAATATGGAGGTATAATGATGCTCTGCTGATGCAAGCCGTCAGTAATTTGCTATTGTGTTTTGTACTATTTACAAATAATTATCAGAACTTCATTACGGCTTAATATTGTATGGCAGCGGTGTGAAATTCAGGTTCTAGGTGTCAATCTGGAACAGTTTTGCTCTGATAAAATATTAGATCTGTCAAAACTAAGATTTAACAATTATAAATCATGGTTAGTTTATTTTAGATATAATGATGACCACCTTTTCATGAACATATGAAATATGAAATATATATACCTAATGAATATTCATGACGACTGTTTTCACAAAATTTTGCTAAACTTTAAAATTCAATAACTTTGTTATTTGTTATCCGATTTTGATGAAGTTTTCGGCATTTTGCTCAGTGAATTCTACTCTATTTATTAAGCTATACATACTTTCAGCCCGGACCATCCCTTTAACTGAACATGCGACATGTCGTAATTCCGCCGGAAAGATAGTGTTTACATTCATGGCGGTGTGTTCACATTGTGAAATACAGTGTAGAGTCACCTTCACACTGTTAAATTTTAGTATTTTAACCATTTTACCAGTGTGAATCACATCTTCACAAAGTAGACTATAAACACACACCATAAACACTCACGTTGGCCAACCGTATGAAATGTTAGGCCTATTTCACATTTTTAAATTTAGAGTATGAATTATATCTTCACATAGTTCACTATATGAACACACACCATGAACACTCATGTAGACCAATTGGTCAACCGAATGAAATGTTAGGCCTATTTCACACTTTTAAACTAGAGTATATGAATTATACCTTCACAAAATCCACTATGTGAACACACTGTGTGGCACTGCACTGTGTGATACTATGTTATATCCAGCATTGATATTGGTACCAACGAACGTAGAGGGTGTCAACACTGTGCAGGTATCACGATTCTAATTAGGCCTACAGCAGAAAGGCAAAAGATATTAATTCGACCTAACCCAATTTTTTTTATTCTGATACAGCTGATTAACAAAAGTGTATGCATATAATTATTCATCTGAAACTGATTCTATGGAGGGCAACTACTGAACTTTCTTTTCCAAATCAAGAGATAATGTTACTTAACTTATCTATTTGACCGGCGGAAGAATTAGGGTTATTTTACTGTATCGGGTGAAGAATTTGTTCCCCCAAGGAGATGTCTTCATAAATGCCGATTTATTTTTAAAATGGGCCGGTTGAGGTACCCTTTTGTGGTCATATATGGACTGCCAGATATATATCCTATCCAGCCATAGTAAATATTCGACTTTCTATTTTTGTCCTTATTCTTAATGATTTTTTTTTTATATTGACATTTTTACACACGAGTCTTGGGGAAATGTTTAACGCGCGTGACACCTGGGCCCCGTCTTACGTGTGTTTATTCTTCCATTGCGAGGACAGAATCAGCGTTTTCAAACGTCGATTCAAAACGCCGATCGTAAACGTGGTTCTGGGAGTGCTGTTTATGCTTCACTTTTCAGAGGCGAAATCACGAACTCCAGCTGGCTTCGCATCGTAATTTTCGTTGAGCAGGAAAGCGAGGTCAAATTGGGCGCGCCCTTTTTCGAAAGTTTTTTTCCTGAGAGTTGTTATAGGGAAGGTACGTTGACTGTTATTTAAACATCGAACAATTTCCAATATTTAGTCATTGCATGGAGCTACTTGACATAGCCATATATTTTCCACCATGGTGAGGATAATAGTGAGAAAAAATAAAGAATATTAAAGTATACATAATAAAATAATAAAACATCTATTTGTTTATAGGCATCGGGCGATGTCTCCTCATTATAACTCATGTTCCAGGGTTTTTTTTTTGTAAATCCCTCAGCATTCATCGTGATGACAAATTGGAAGAGTAATACTAGTGATAGTACTTAAATCAATTATCACACATGCAAATGTAACAAGGGAGATGAGAGGTAATGAGAGGTAACACGCGACCATGGAGCAATGCGACTGTATTTGCCCGCGGATTTTCATCTCACCGGAAGCATGTACCAAATGACGTAATTTAAACACGTTTACGATCGTGGTTCTGTTTATACTTCCCCAGAAATCCTGATTCTGGTCAAACGACGTTTACAAACGCACCTTTTTGTGAGTTTACGATCGGCGTTTTGAAACAGCGTTTATGGACGTTCCACAGTTAAAGTGAAATCCATGTCATTTTCACCAAACTTTCCACATTGATACTTTAGAACCTTAATATTCGAAATATGCAAAAATTAACATAGGTCCATGTGCTTGATTTTTTGCTATAGAGCTTCAAAGTATACCCAAATTGATGTTCTTAAAAATTGCGCATTCAAAAGAATTTGGCATTTTTAGACCACCCAAGATTACTACAATGAGTTTAAACCTATATTACTCAGTCAAAATACATGAAAAAGTCATCAAATTTCGCAAGAGAGTTAATAATTGTATCGTTAGAATGGAGAATATATTTATAGTGCTATTTGTTTGCAATTTTAAGTTTAACAGCACTGCCATTTCTTAAAAATTGCGTAAAAGACAACAAAATCCCAATCTAAAAAATGTGAAATTTCAGTTACAAACTACAAACGTACAATAAATGCTGCACTTTATTCAAAATCCATGTCATTTTCACCAAAATTTGCAGAGTTGTAGAGGAAGGTATACCTAAGCGGTACAAACATTAAAAAATAGGGGTTCATGTGCTTGTTTTTAAACTATCAGCATTTTTATTAGAGCAAATGTGCTTTTTAAAACACCTAAAATGCGCCAAATGCTTTGTATCTATGTGAAGAAAAAATCAAAACCACTCTACCATTCATTCAAACTCGGGGTAATATTCGTGATTCTTGGCAGCACTGCAGAGTAAAGTATTTTGAAATTGTAGAGAATGTTTTTTTGAATGGTCCATGGAATAATTCCACTTTATAGCTTCATGAAATAACACATCGGATCTGCAGTTAAAGTGCAGAAGATGAGAAAAATCAGCTCATACCCGCAGCTAATTAATCACCTGTTCATCCATTGTGACGTCAGCGCGCAGAGTGTAAACTATGCGCAGATCATAATGCGCACAAACATAACTGTGGAACGTCCTTAAATGAAAGTAAGCACGGACGCAACCGTGTTTTGGACTAATCACGTTTGGAAACGCTGATTCTGGCCTGAAATGTGGAAGCATAAACACGGCCAAAGAGTAACGATGGATCCTATCAATCGTAAGACTGTGGAAATCCATCAACGTCATAAATTTTTCTTCAGGAAATTTGAACAATGTCCTTTGTAAACAAGGAGAAGCATCTTGCATTTTCAAGAAAACAATAAATATATGATTATACACCTTAGTTAGAAAATATTTGAACAAACATGCATAATAGATGTTGACGTTGCGTGTTTTCCATAGTTGTTTTTATTGGACCAATCCTAACTCTTTGTAAGACGGTTTCAGCAGTGTTCATGTATATTGTTGACACCCTCTACGTTCGCTGGTTTAAACATGATCACCTTTACCATGACATAGTTTCATGTACAAATCAAAAAAGGTAATCACGGTTTTACCATTGTCTTATCATATGATAAATACAATCAATAAAATAATGAACTGTGACCTAAATGCTAAATTTTTACCATGGGCTTATGACATGCCTCATATCAATAACATAATATAAGAATCATGGTTTTAACGTGATTTTACCATTTCAGAATCACTATGCAGCTAATTAAGATATCAATTCAGGATAACGATGAAAGCAGAGTGTAATTTTATACCACTTATTCCAAACAGTGACTTTACTTTTGTGTTTTACTTAACATTTATTTTTCATTACATTTAACATAATGTAAAAATGATAGAATTGCCTTCAGCAAAAAGAAAGTATGTTCAAACATGATTTTAGCATGTTCAAATTACCAACAATAATTGCAGTTGTTACTTCTTTTTCTCTGACATTGAACTAGGGTACTTTAACTCCTTACGCTGAATATTGAGTGTTTTTAAGTAACGTTCTTAAATATATTTTAGTATGGTATCTGACAGTGGCTGAATACATGGTTAAAATGAAGGGGCCCTTTAGTTGAGCTGAGAAAATGAAAAAGCATGTCAAATTGACGCAATATGATTGTGTCTTCTTTTTTTTTACCTGGATCAATATCTTTAAATTTAGATATAACTAAATCGATCTATTTTATTGTGGAAGATCAGTCGAATAATTGATTTGAAATATAATGTTCATTAATCTATGGTGCTCATGGTGATGGTGATATTAGCGAGTTTTCGTAATTACATCGAGAACGGATTCTACAACATACTACACAAAATCTATTTAAACTGTCCGTCAATCACAATGAACAGCCGAGAGGTCTTTGTCGAAAATTGGTGCACCGGGACTGCAGAGGATCGTCGTAAAATTCTGAGCTGACGAATAATTGCAAATAATTATGTCGTTTGTCCAGATTCACGGACGACACCAATGTTTTGATTCACCGATTTTCAACAAAGACTGCTTTGTCATGAAGGGCTTTCGACAATTCTGTACACTGTAAAAATTGTGGTGTTAAAACTGACAACAGTTGGTGTTAATAGAGGACCACACCCTGAGGTGTTAAAATTTCACCCTAGAGATTGAACATAACACAAAAGAGTGTTAATGTAAATACCAAAGGTGTTGCATAGGTGTTGAACTAACACTGTCAAATTAACACCGGTGTAAAATAACTGGTTCGGTCCTCTATGTACACCGGTTAACACCACAGTTTTTGCCGTGTACGTTCTGCGTAGTGGTTGTGAAAACTCCTTATTGTCTATGATAGTTAATGTGAAAGGTATTACACTTTAATTACAACTAGATTGTTGAAGTAAATGTTAATTCCAAGTCAAAATTGGCGTTCGACGATTGAAGTACTCCATCAATTATAACACATTAAATCTAATAAATTATTGAATCAATAATTTTAAAAGAATTCATTTACTCTTCGCTTATTACTTTTGCCTGTTTCAGAGCCTGTTTGGACTTTTGTTGATGTTGTTGTTGTTTAAGGGGTAATAATGCAGAGAAAAATCAATTTTCAAAGTTCGAATTAATTTTCCGATATAAAAAGAAAGGGTGAAGCGTGAAGTTTAGCAATAGATAGGAGGTAATAACTAAGTTCAAAGGGGAGACCGCATTTCGTAGCAGAAAATTCTGAGGTAATTCTTCGATCTTCCTTCTTGTGTTGAGAACAAAAGTTCAAAATTTCCTTATTTTCAACCAACACAGGTGAAGATTCATGATCATTAAGTGCAAAAGGCTTTTTCTAGTAGTAAGTAAAAGAACATTAATTCTTACCCGATGTCGATCGTCAAACCGCAGTCACATCGACAAATCCGACTCCAGACCGAACAAAGTTATTACATTATATCCAATTGCAAACTATCGATCGGTTTGGAATCTGATTCGCTGGATTGACAGCCGCACAGACCACAGGGTAACGGGAGTTCACGAGACAATCAAAGAAAACAAGACCACATCGACTGGGGTTCGAGAAAGGATATTGATTAGCATTCTTGGGAACAATGATGTAAAATTGGTTTAGGGTTCGTTGATTATTAGAATTGATCTTGGCGAACGATTGAGCCGTGGATGGATGTCTAATAGATTTCAGATAATTTTTGTACCGTTTCGCTTCACCTAGCAACTAGAATTTATAAAAGTAACTAAGTAAGTAAGAACAACGCTTAAGTCAGTCTAAATATGTCATTTCACAAGACACCCCCCCCCCCCGCCGAATAGAGGCAGCGCAATTGAATAAATTCCTATTCTGTCCCAATTAAAGGAAACATATAACCCTTGTGGGCATGTAAACTGAACTGAATGAAAAGCGTTGCATAACTTAGTTTAAAACAAAAGTTGTCCATATTTTTTTATTATTATAATTTTTTTAAACAAAAATCTTTATGGGAAATTTGAAACGCGATTCAGCAATATTGATTCAAACTGGTAGGCCGTTTTGACAGATCCCAGTGGCTTGTATTTCGAACTCGGGTTTAGTTTAATATTCACCAAGAACATAATAAGCTGGCGTTCAGCTGTGGAGGTCTTATGTACTGCCAATTGCAAAGAGAATTAAGTAAGTAAGTTAGACCATGGTCTAAATTAAACTGGACTTGAGCATAAAGGGCAGTTTGTTTTATAGACCAATTCCATCCAAATTCATGTATTTTTGCGGTACGCCATAAAAATGTAGTATGCTTGGCTAACCCCTCGCATACAGACGGAGGCATACATTATAACGATAGTAATAATATAATGATAAGAATAGTAGTAGGCAGTAGTAGTAGTAGTAGTAGTAGTAGTAGTAGTAGTAGTAGTAGTATAGTAGTAGTAGTAGTAGTAGTAGTAGTAGTAGTAGTAGTAGTAGTAGTAGTAGTATAGTAGTAGTAGTAGTAGGCAGTAGTAGTAGTAGTTGTAGTAGTAGTAGTAGTAGTAGTAGTAGTAGTAGTAGTAGTAGTAGTAGTAGTAGTATAGTAGTAGTAGTAGTAGTAGTAGTAGTAGTAGTAGTAGTAGTAGTAGTAGTAGTAATAATAGTAGTAGTAGCAGTAATAGTAGTAGTAGTAGTAAACAGTGATATTAATAAGAACAATAAAACAATACTAATAATAACAATGATGATGATAATAATAGTTATCAATCATAGAGATGAATAAATAAATAGATAAATAAAAAAAAAAATTGCAGAAATAAAACCTGTAAACCCACAAAACCTCAATGCATAACTAAGAATATGTTTAATTGCAAGGTGTTCTAAGAATGAAAGTCATCAATGCATTACCACTGAATGTTTGGGGTAACATAGGAAATAAATCTATAAACTATCTAGTAAGACAAAAGGAGACGTGCATTGTTTGCGTTCGTTATCTATGACCGGGGCCCCGTCTTACAAAAAGTTACCATTGATCCGATCAACCGCAACTATGGATGATCAGCAACGCCAAAATTTAAGTGAATGTTTTGTCCAAAATATTTTCTAGATATGATGTAGTAGTATATTAATAAATGAATTAATCATTGTCTTAACAATTCAGTTAGCTCCTCTTTGTTTACCAATGACCTTGTGTAAATTTCCTTTACGAAAAGTTATGAAAATGATGTATTTTCATAAAGAGATTGACTGATCAATCACAACTCTTTGTAAGACGGGGTCCTGGTATCGATTTGTTTAAAGAAACTATACCTCCAAAGGCGTCAAATGTCAAAAACAAAACCACACTAATGACGCTGAGTTAGAATAGGTCCATTTTCAAGGTAAATCAATAGTCGATGAAAAGAACTAAAAGTCATGTGCGACGCAATTACGGTATATATCATTCATGTTTGTTAAGGAATACTGGCATTTTCATACTAGGAATAAGAATGTACAGGTGAGATGGGGCATGCGCTCCCAGATAGAAAATTTCTTGTTAAACCTCAGACATTTGCAGTATCATAAGGAACCTTTGAAGATCATGGATTTATAATGAAGCCATATGCAGTGTTTCCAGTTTATTAAAGACAATTTTTTTCTGATGGTGTTGGTGCAACATAACCGAAGTTAAGGAGCAGACAAGCAGCCTACCAATTAATCCTTAACAGAATACCAACATATTAATTACTCAAGATCAATCATTCACTGTATCCATAGCGCCATACTCGTGACATGAGTGAGTTGGATCTCAACACTTCAGGAACCTTTACTTGCTTGGAAATTGATATGTACAAAGGGAAAAGTTAATTGCGATTTTTATTGCTCAAGCAACGTCCACGAGTCAAGAAGATTTATGTGACCAACAATATCATACTGGGAGCTTGGAGTCATCATGAGTCTTTGATTAAAACTGTCCTCAACTGCAGACTAACAGTGAAAATTTTTCTCTCTATGGTATGAACTTTGTGCATTGTACAATCATTTTATCATCATGCCGATGGACGCGCATCAGCTGAAGACTTTCCTCCCTGATATCCGGTCTCGGATGCTGCAAGCCCAAACGAGTCGTAACCTTCAAAAGCAACTCTCGATGCCTCCGGGCGACCCCGTCCAGACGTCCGTGCAATCCTTGACAAGTATAACCTTCCTGCCGAGGATCCGTGAACCTGTGAATTCTCAGGCTGGTCAACCGTTTCCCATCAGACCAGAAGTGTCATCCAGGTTGTCGATGGTGAATCAAATGAACAACGCCATGCGAGAAGCGGACCGGAAGTCGCAAGAGACGGAATTTGGGTCGAGGATCCTGTCGTATCACTCGATACCAACCAAGGCGAGCTTGCTTCAACGAGGAATGCTACAAGGACGTGCTTTCCGATTGCCTGCACTGGGTACAACAAATACAGGCGAAAGAACACCTACTCCGGACCCAAAGAGTTCTGTCTCGTCAACATTCCATGGTGTAGAATCAAGGCAGTCTACAGAGCCCGTTGACCAGGATGACTTTGATGGTTCTGTTGAAACTCGAAATACTTCATCTTTATCCATTGAACCTTACCCATTCAGTGAAGAGGAAGTGGACCTGATGGATACACCAAGAGGTGACCCCACCTCTGGTCCTGGCGAACAAAAACTGAAAGCGCCTGTCAAGACCAAACGAAAAAAGCCGAAGAAGATCACCCCTAAGCCACAGGTTCCTGATCCTGAGCCTGTCAAGGTCAAGAAAAAGAAAGTTAAAAGACGTTCTTGGAAAGATATAAGACCGGTTAAGGATCTAACCCCTCTGAAGTATGCAGCACCAACAGCATACGACAAGGAGCTCGATAAACTACTTCCGGATAGAAAATCATTCTTCTATTCCGGCGCTCTCGAAAGGGAACTCCAAAGGAACATTCCACCTCGCATTCCTGGAGGGAAGCTTAAACCGGTTTACAGGAGAAGTGCTGATGGTGAGATCTACCTTCCTGAGCACCCTCTGGACATCAAATGTCACCACCTCATTGACGGTTCGGCTCCGAAGGAAGGACAGGATGATAAGACATTGACACGAAGACCCGGTGAGGATCTTCCGAGCTTTAATGAAAGGAAACGAAGATTTGAGATGCAGGAAGAAATTGAGAAGAATCGCACAGTCGTGTCTTTTGGAGAACCTCCACGTGGCACGTGAAGACAGAAACAAGATAACTGATTTGTTTTTATTTTAAGGAAAGTTTTAATGAAAAGACGTTAAGCAATTTAGGCCACCGTCGAAAGTCGTCTAAGGCATTTATGCCACCTGACACATCTTTCAAACCGACCCAATGGGCCAGTAACACAAAGCTTATAGCCATCATTGTGGAAGAATATAATTACGATTTATTTCATTGGCCACATTGCACAATCAATCGTAAAAGTCAAGATTACGATTGATCGCAAACCTTTGTGTTACGGGTCCCAGACCGACCAAATTTCAAATTATACACCATCGTTCGGTTTGGAGTCTTTTTGTGTGTGTGACCAAGTCCCGTAACACAAAGGTTATGAATCAGCCTATTAGTATCATCGTTACATGCGCATTTTGATCAGTAGGCTGACTAGGAACCAATCAGAATTGCTCTTTCAAATCAATTAATCGCTAACCTTTGTGTTACAGGGACAAGGTGACAGGGCACAGGCTTGGACAACAGTGATTTGAAAAATATAGGGTACTTCTAAAGTTATATTTGACTTTGATGTGTTCATAATACTCGGGTTTAATACGGCTGGAGCAGTGTAAGATTATTTTATATAGCACTTTATAAAATACACCGAATGGTATTGATGATTTGCAATTATTTGATTCCCGCACGTTTTCTGTTTTACTTGTACATGTATATTATTATGAAAACAAAGGGAAATGAATCCGGCGAAGAATATTATTTCTCTTTTTATATGCAGTATCAGGAAATATCTCTATGTCACTCGTTTAACAGCAAATAGTATTGATTCATCATTTACGAATGCTTATTTACACACTTTGACAAATGTGTTAGCTATATTTATTTTTTTGTTTAGGAAATGCTTTTAATGCACTAATATCAATGTCACGCGTTTATCATGCATGCACTTTATGATTTAAAATAAACCAATAGTGGCTGTAAATATTGACCTGTCAAAACTGTGATTTCTTTTTAATCCTCGGGATTTACTCTCAAATCTCGGTAGATTTAAACCTAAATCTTTTAGCTCTAAATTTGATTTCAAACCCACAAAGCTTAAATCTGAATTGAACGTTCAGCTGGTCATTATTCACAACCGTTTTGAAATTTGTTTTGAATTAATGAGGTTACCATTGTTTCAAGTTTATTATTCATTTAAACAAGATGCCAATACAAATAATTCCTACTACATACAAGGCCTTACACAATGTTTTTTTCCTGGGATGAAGGGGAGACAAGACGCATGATCTTCGAAGAAACTCGATAGCGAGAGCGAAGCGACTGAGCTTGCCATGAAGTGCAAATTTGAGTTTTCTATAGTAAAATTGAAATACTTCATGTACACTTTCGTGAATTTTGTGAAAATTTTCAGTAAAAAGAATATAATTTCATGAACATTTCTGGGAGGACAAGTGCCCCCTGACCCCCCCCCCCCCCGTGTGCGTCATGTATACATACATTATTACAACTAGAAATCATACACATGCAGTAAAAACGCTATTTAATGTTTTATTCAACTCTATTTACTATAATTATGAACCTTTCAGTAATGGTTCAAAACCTTAAACAACAAAGTTTGATTTGTAATGTTTAATTCTCAAAAAATCAAGCATGCTTGTTTAAACTGTTAAACAACTAGAACAGCGTTGCATAAACTTTTTTAAACAACATTTTACTGTGTAATGTAAAGGTGAGTAGGGAGGAGTGTCCATCTATCTTTTTGCGTTAGTAAAGCTGGGGAAAGAAGGGATCAAATGAAAAGCAGACAAAACAGATTAAGTTGTTGGTACGTAAATGACATATCATCATAAAGTTTTATTTATGGTATTCTGAAAGAGAAATAACATAGCCCTTGGGTACAGATTTTAAGATTAAATTCGACGCATTCCTTTTATCTTGAACTTTAATCAATGCTGATTTCTATTTCACCTACATGATTAGAGATCTACATATAAATCCTTCAAACAATAATTGATTGCGTGTATCTGTACCTTGTTCAATAAAATAATAAATTAGATATTCGTTCATGCATTTTCTTTCATTCTTCGGTACGGTCGAGATTCTCTGAAAATTTGGTTTATTTTCGTATAGAAATTACAAAACTACAGTCAATGATGACGTCATGAATATTTCAAAATGAACGAGAGGTTACCATTCTTACACGTTCGAATAGTTATATAGATTTTTATGGAAGCAACAATAAAGTTGTTAACTATGTTATTTTGTCTATATACATTAATAATGATAATGGTGGTGGTGTCTCATTAATACCTTGGTCACATTTGATCTACGGCGGCCGTACGGCGAGTCGAAAACAGCCGTTTTATTCATTTTTATTCAAACCACCTATATGTAGTTGGTACACAATATGTTAAAACGGCTGTTTTCGACTCGCCGTACGGCCGCCGTAGAACAAATGTGACCAAGGTATAAGCGCACACACCATTCTGAGAGGGTCATTTCGATAGCCCAGCAACAGTTACTTTGGATATACTCTATATTCATAAATGACACAAAACTTGCATTAAATTGGCCTAATAGAAAAGTGGGAAGGGGCTGACCATGCAAATATCACAATTGGTAATTTTCACGCATAGGCTAATTATCAGGGCCGGCACCGGAATATGTTGAATGGTGGCGAGATGAACCGGGTTGGCGTTTTATTTTGTCATAATTAAATTACACGGGTAATAAATTATAAACATCCAGTTTCTTTCCTCTTCTTACTTCCATATTCTCGTATTTCTTCCCTGCCACATTTTATCCATTACTTGAATAAAAACAATCGTGGGAGGTGACACCCTGTTCCCTTCCCCAGCCGCGTGGAGCCGCCATTTGCATGTCGTCATGAATATTCATTAGATGGGCGGAATATGCCAGAGCCCCATTAGCATTTTCTTATGTTAGTTCATGAAATGATAATTATTTCATTTTTCCTTACATGTGTGAATGATATATTTCCCTTGTAATAAAATAAATTGCAGCAATGAATATCTAATGCATTAATCAGTTGTTATTCCATTAGTGTTGGTTATTGAAGGGAAAATTAAATAAACCTAATTTCATATGATAAAATACAACAGAACAAGCGGGGATATGACATCAGTTTGTTCACTGAACATGCTGAATATTCATGAAGATATGCTTAGAACTGTTTCACCGGAATAATGCAAATCTTTTAAATGCCTTTGTTATTCCTTGTCCGATTTTGATCAAATTTTCAGTGCTTTATTTGTCTGGGTTTTTTTTCTTAATCTTTTCAAATCATATCTTCAGCCTGGAGTACCCCTTTAAGCCACTAATGAGCAAGCGTGAAACATTCAACTGGGATTTTCCTTCATATTTAATTCATTTCTAACATGGTACTGATGGTAGCAATTTAACTGGTTTACAAACATTTGGGGCTCTTGAGACAATATACATAAACGTAAAATTGATTGATACAGGTTAAAATAACCTAAACTACAGACAAATTAATGATTAAATCTAATATATTTTCAGGTATACGTATAATTATGCAAAAACAAGTGAACAGTCAGAATGCAAAACCTAAGCCTCAATGAGAGCTTCAGCTGAGACAATTATACCCTTTTTTGCATAATTATGTAACCGGGCATGGTGGCTCAGTGGTAGGGCGTCTACCTCATGAACGGGAGGTCTCGGGTTCGATCCATGGCCGTGTCATACCAAACAATTATAAAAATGGGACCTTCTGCCCATGGACCTATCCACGGAGGATTATTCTATTGTTACTGGGGGTGATGTGACAATGCTCATCACCCCAGTAACAATATAATAATCCTCCGTGGATAGGTCCATGCTTCTGCCTTCTTCTAGCTAGACACTCAGCATTTAGATTGGAGAAGGATAATAATAACATATTATGTTATGTAGGGCCCACTGGTAGAGCAGCTTCTTGGAGATGCTACCCTGGGTAAATAAAACGTTATTATTTATTTATTATTCATGCCCACTATCAATTTTCATTTCTCCGTGAGAGTATTGTTCAAATTCAATTATTCCCCGATATAAGACTGGTGATGTTGCCGAACACTGAAACTGATGTTGAGATTCGCTTATCAAATGAAAGTTTTATCACGGTGTAAAGGCAAATTTTGATTAGAAATTTTGAGGAAAATGACGTTAAGATAAATAATTAAGAGTATTAAAATAATGTAAGATTATAGAAAAGGAGACAATTTGAATGGAAACGGAATCAATAATCAGATGGGGGCGATAGGGGAAACAGACCTGAAAAATAAGAGGAATGTTAGGCAGTAGCATGATCAGGAAAAAAGGAAAATTGGGCGGGAAATAATCACTTAATATTATTCAAAACTTAAAGGGATGTTCCGGGCTGAAAATAATAAGATTAATACAGATGAAGAAAAATCAGACTAACAAAACACTGAAAATTTGATCAAAATCGGACAAGGAATAACAAAGTTATGGCATTCTAAAGATTTGCTTTATTCCGGTGAAACCGTTCTAGGCATGTCTTGATAAATATTCGATGAGCAAACTGATGATGTCATATCCCCATTTGTTCTTTTGTATTTTATTACATGAAATTAGGTTTATTCAGTTTTTTTCTACCAAGAATTGAAAAAAATGGATTGACAACTGACTAAGTGCATTAGATATTCATTGCTGCAGTTTTCATTTCATTATCAAGGAGACACATTATTCACACATGTATGAAAAGATGGAATAATTATGATTTCATGTAATAACATTAGAAAAAGGAAAGTGGGGATCAGCCCCACCTGATGTATATTCATGATGACGGGCATATAACTATTTTTCACTAAATATTGCTCAACTTTAAAATTCAATAACTTCGTTATTTATTATCCGATTTTGATGAAATTTTCACTACTTTGCTTTGTGAATTTTACTCTATTTATTTAGATTTAAATATTTTCAGTCCGGAGTACCCCTTTAAGGGAAATTACGTTGTGAAGGGAATTAACACTAATCGATTCCATCGGAAACGTGAATAATGATCTAGGCCTATTGATGTTGCCATGGGAAAGCATTTTTGCATTTGGAATATACATGTATATGTTCCTATATTCTTCATCGTCCACTTGCAGAAGTCTGCAAGCTCAGACTCACATTTGACACTTTTATCAATTATACCATGTCTAGAGAGGAGACTAGATGCCAACTGTATGTGCCAGAGCTATACATATACTGAGTTTAGTCTCACTATTTCAGACTCTGCATCATGCGGAAAGTCTATGCCCGCAGACACGTGCAGCGCCCCACCCCTCCTCTATCTCTCTCTCTCTCTCTCTCTTCCCGCTTGTCAACGAATATAGCATATTTGCTGCCAAGAGTGCAAAAATATTAATTTAACTCCGCACTATGATCACGTGGTACTCTATACCGACCTCGCATATGGGGTACAGGGTGTTTCTAAAAAATACACTGTAGTTTAAAGGTATTGTTTAATTTTGTGAGCAGCTGATTTAAAAAATTCTCAAACCAAGATGAAACATGTGTACAAGTGCATGTATTAGAACTAATAAACCCTGAAAACAACCATTATTGAGAATGAAAAGCTAAAACTACAAGGCAAACCCAGATTTTGTAAATAGGCGTCTTATAGACGCCTAAATAGTACACATAAGTGTATGGGATGAAATTAAGATGGTGTTTTCGGTCACTTTATATTTCAATTTTTGAAGCACTAAATAATTATTTTCGAACGCAATTTTTTCTGGGCTTCATTTTTGTAACATATCACAGACACAGGTGACAAGTGTGACCTTCTAGCTCAGATTTTTTTAAAGTCAAACCAATGTTAACCAATCACTTTAAGGGTCACCTTAATCAAGACTGAATGATGTATTATTGTGAGTTCGTCGCAATAAGAAATTAACTTGAACATTGGCAGATCCATGGGCACAGCCGGCCCACTGCATGGTGCGATCGCCGGGGTAATAAAGCATCAATACTATCACTGACTACGGAAGAATGCAAATGTTGAAGAAACTCATTATAAAACACATTACCCTTTGTATGTACAACATCGTCATCACACTCACAAGCCTATATCTATATTCCTTTTGGATAAAATGGCCAGACGCAATTAGATCTTGGATCCAGTCGTGTTACTTTACTCTTAGAAAAAAGATAGCTGCGAACTGGAACCCTTTTGTATATGGAACCCTCGACAAAAGGTTCCCAAAAAGTTATCGTTTTCAAAAACTTAAAAAGAATTCAAAGTGGCTGTTTAACGTAATTAGAACCATTATGGAACCTTTAAAGGTACATTTACGGGGCAAGAATGAAACTCTTTAAGAACCCTTAATTTTTATTAGAATGTTCAAATCAATTGATTTTGTCCAATCAGCAAATTAGTTTTGGAATTGACAAGATATTTGAAATCATATATTTCTTTTATTAAGATACATCAGTAAAATACATAAAAGTTTGAAATTATAATGTAAAGCAATGATGAATCAACATGATATCAACAATTAAATTTTAATCACAAAGATGGCAAGATGTAAACATTACGAGATCCAAGAATTTTGTCAGACAAGTTGTCCGATTTGACGAACAACGTTCCTTGATATCCATTGGCTAAGAAGAACTGTTGGTATCAATGTTAACTGTCGGATAAAATGGAACTTGCCGGACAAAACGTCTGACTAGTCCTCTCACGAAACGCTCCCCATCATCTTGACGAATTCGAGGTCTGGTCGTGTTATCATCTCTTCGATCTGTGGTATGGATGATTGCAATACCACCAAGATGTCCAAATGAGAAGATATCGGATCTCGCCATGTCTACATTCTTAAGAAAAGATGATCAGGGACCCGTTTCATAAATGACTTACAACTGTTGTAACTTTGCCATAATGGCAACTACCATGGTACCAGGGCTCAGCAGCCAATCAGAATCAAGGTTTCCATGGTAGTTGCCATAATGGCAAAGTTACAACAGTTGCAAGTCCTTTATGAAACAAGCCACAGATTAAAGAATCTCAGATCTCATCATCATCATCTTGTAATCTATTCATCTTTCCTAATGGATCTTGTCAACTGATCAAATTCTTTGATGTCGTAGTTTTTACATCTTGCCATTAATTGATCATCTCTTCTAATTGACATGACGAGATCTCAGATCTAGCCATGTCACTACTTCTCCAATGTCAATGCTACAGAAGCTTAAACGAGCTATTATTATGTCCAAATATCAAGATCTGGGATATCGTCGTGTCTTTATTCTGAAGAACAGAATGATGATCAGCTGACAAGATCTCCGAACTCGTTATGCCAACGTCATGTGAAAGAGATGATAAATTACAAGATCTCGAATCTCATCATCATTTTGTTATCTATTCTGTATTAAAATGAGATCCAAGAACACA